>NC_080073.1:81735065-82035065 GCF_949987535.1 Balaenoptera acutorostrata
CCAAGGATGTGAAAATCACAGAAAGCAGTATCTGGCTCATGCAAGAGGCAGAGAACAGGTTTAAATGTCCAGTGCAGCTATGGAACTGTAATTCTGACAAATGTAATGAAATCCTCTTGGGCAAGGTGATTAGCTCAAGGTCATACAGATGACATGTGTATGCCTCTCTCCCCACAGTTCTTCTTCCCACACAGATTCCAACCTAATGCGAAGCCCCAGTTCCTATAAAACAACTGCCTAGAAAGTCCTCTTGTGAGATGTTTGAGGCAGATGGGAGAAGATCGTGAAGAAGGGGAGGCATGTTTATAATACCAATAACTGCGCCTCCACAGAGAACAGTGCCCTGGAGTATTTCTGAGAGAGAAAATGGACAAATGTGTTGCCAGAAGTCAGTAGATTTTCCAGGTGCACTGATCCCCAGCTCACTAGTCCTGAGTTATATAGTGAACCCGATCACCAACAAGACTTGGGGATAAGGAAAAGCAGGATCTTTTCATTTTCTGCATCTACAAAGGAGAAATAAGTCAGTGACTCATCCCAATTTAAGAGATGGAAAGGCATCAGGCACAGTGATAAGCAGTCCCAGCACCACAGGAAAAAAAGAATGTGTGGTACCCAAGCATCATTGTGAGCTGTATGAACCGTGACCACAGGATGACCATCCAAAGACTCAAAAAGTGGGACAGAAGTTTAGCTCTCTACCTATTTCACACTGAAGCTAGGCATGGGGAGGTAAAATTACAGAAAGGGCTCCTCATACGACTAGACATTCTACCTTCCTATAATCCTTTAATTCACTCCTGCAGAATCCACAAAGAAAAAGGGGGGCCAATAGGAGGAAACTGGAGTGGAATAAAGTGGTGAGAAGATGGAAAAGACCAAAAGATGGTGACGACAACTCCAGAGAAGGTGAACCAGATTATCTGTAAGTCAGCCCTGAGTCACTAAGACAAGACATGTGAAAAAGCTTGGATTTCTAGAAGGTCAGAGATGGAAAGGACTCTAGAGAAATCCTATCCCTTTGTTTTAAAGATGATGCTTCAGACAGGGTTTCTCAGCCTAGAGCTGTTTAAGGTGCAGATTCTCTCAATGCCACCAGGATGGAACCAAAAGCTCAGGAGGAGGGATCAATTCGGAGATTGGAATTAACAAATACACACTACTATATATAAAACAAATAAACAACAAGGACCTACTATATGGCACAGGGAACTATATTCAGTATCTTGTAAAAACCTATAATGGAAAAGAATCTGAAAAAGAATATATATATATATATATATATATATATATATATATCTGAATTACTTTGCTGTACACTTGAAACTAACACAACATAGTAAATCAACTATACTTCAATTTTTTTAAAAAACGCTCAGGAGGTGGGACCAGGGATCTATCATTTTAATCATCTCCTCGATGGCACTCTGCATCAAATTTTGAGGACCAATTCAAGGCAAGGGCTAGAGAAGAGGGAGATAGATCCAAAAAAGGAACTGGGAGGCTCCCTTCACACCAGCCCCTGAAGCTCAGGGAAGGCTAGCAAGGGTGTGTGGATGAGCCATGAGGATGAGTGAAGAATTCAGCAGCTTGACTTTTTCTGAGACGTGAGCCTCATGTTCAGATCCAAGCCCAGCTACAGAACTACACAAAAAACCTGGGCTCATGACGCTCACAATGGGAAGATCTGGAACAACTAGACGTTGATTAGGTAAAAGGAAGTCAGAGGAGGACCATTCCATGATGTCTTCCCATAATTAACTTGAGAACCTTTCAAACCTCAAGGTTAGCACTGATACCTGTCATCTTAGCTCTGAGGGAACTTTAAAGACTTTCTCTCTGGCTCGGAAGCAGCTGTGTGTATCATTGGTTGCCTTCCCTGTGTTCTATCATCTTGGTCTGGTCGAAAAGCCTTTGAAAATTGCCCTACTCAGGACCTTCAAGATGGCGGAAGAGTTAGACGTGGAGATCACCTTCCTTCCCACAAATACATCAAAAATACATGTACCTGTGGAACAACTCCTACAGAACACCTACAGAATGCTGGCAGAAGACCTCAGACTTCTCAAAAGGCAAGAAACTCCCCATGCACCTGGGTAGGGCAAAAGAAAAAAGAAAAAACAGAGACAAAAGAATATGGATGGGACCTGCACCTCTGGGAGGGAGCTGTGAAGGAGGAAAGGTTTCCACACACCAGGAAGCCCCTTCACTGGTGGAAACAGGGGGTTGGGGGGGAAGCTTCAGAGCCACGGAGGAGAGCGCAGCAACAGGGGCGCAGAGGGCAAAGTGGAGAGATTCCCACACAGAGGATCAGTGCTGACCAGCACTAACCAGCCCGAGAGGCTTGTCTGCTCACCCTCTGGGGCAGGTGGGGGCTGGGAGCTGAGGCTCAAGCTTCAGAGGTCAGATCCCGGGGAGAGGACTGGGGTTGGCTGCATGAACACAGCCTGAAGGGGGTTAGTGCACCACAGCTAAATGGGAGGGATTCCAGGAAAAGGTCTGGAACTGACTAAGAGGCAAGAGACCATTGTTTCTGGGTGCGCGAGGAGAGGAGATTCAGAGCACCACCTAAACGGGCTCCAGTGATGGTCAGGAGCTGTGGCTATCAGCGTGGTCACCAGAGGCGGGCGTGAGATGCTAAGGCTGCTGCTGCAGCCACCAAGCAGCCTGTGCGCAAGCACAGGTCACTATCCACACCGCCCCTCCCGGGAGCCTGTGCAACCCGCCACTGCCAGGGTCCCGTGATCCAGGGACAACTTCCCCGGGAGAACACACGGTGCGCCTCAGGCTGTTGCAACATCACGCTGGCCTCTGCCACCACAGGCTCACCCCGTATTTCGTACCCTTCCCTGCCCCTGGCCTGAGTAACCCAGAGTCCCCTAATCACCCGCTCCTTTAACCCCCTCCTGTCTGGGTGAAGAACAGATGCCAGAGGGCGACCTACACGCAGAGGCAGAGCCAAATCCAAAGCTGCACACCAGGAGTTGTGCGAACAAAGAAGAGAAAGGGAAATCTCTCCCAGCAGCCTCAGGAGCAGTGGATTAAATCTCCACAATCAACTTGATGTACCCAGCATCTGTGGAATACCTGAATAGACAACAAATCATCCCAAAATTGAGGCAGTGCACTTTGAGAGCAACTGTAGACGTGGGGTTTGCTGTATGTAACTGACTAGATTCTGATTTATATGTTTATCTTAGTTTAGTTTTTAGTGCTTGTTATCATTGGTAGATTTGTTTATTGGTTTGGTTGCTCTCTTTTTTTATTTTTTACTTTTTTTTATTACTTTTTTATTTTAATATATTTTTTAATTTTTTATTTTAATAACTTTATTTATTTTATTTTATTTTTCTTTCTTTCTTTTTTTTTCTCCCTTTTCTTCTGAGCTGTGTGGCTAACAGGGTCTTGGTGCTCCAGTCAGCTGTCAGGACTGGGACTCTGAGGAGGGAGACCTGAGTTCAGGACACTGGTCCACCAGAGACCTCCCAGCCCCACGTAATATCAGTCAGCAAGAGCTCTCCCAGAGATCTCCAACTCAACGCTACGGCCCTGCTCCACTCAACAACCAGCGAGCTCCAGTGCTGGATACCCCATGCCAAACAACTAGCAAGACAAGAACACAACGCAACCCATTAGCACAGAGGCTGCCTAAAATCATGCTAAGTTCACAGACACCCCAAAACACACCACCGGACGCAGTCCTGCCCACCAGAAAGACAAGATCCAGCCTCATCCACCAGAACACAGGCACCAGGCCCCTCCACCAGGACACCTACACAATCCACTGAACCAACCTTACCCACTGGGGGCAGACACCAAAAACAATGGGAACTATGAACCTGCAGCCTGCAAAAAGGAGACCCCAAACACATAAGTTAAGCAAAATGAGAAGACAGAGAAATCCGCAGCAGATGAAGGAGCAAGGTAAAAACCCACCAGACCAAACAAATGAAGTGGAAATAGGCAGTCTACCTGAAAAAGAATTCAGAGCAATGATAGTAAAGATGATGCAAAATCTTGGAAATAGAATGGAAAAAATACAAGAAACATTTAACAGGGACCTAGAAGAACTAAAGAGCAAACAAACAATGATGAACAACACAATAAATGAAATTAAAAATTCTCTAGAAGGAATCAATAGCAGAATAACTGAGGCAGAAGAACAGATAAGTGACCTGAAAGATAAAATAGTGGAAATAACTACCACAGAGCAGAATAAAGAAAAAGAATGAAAAGAATTGAGGACAGTCTCAGAGACCTCTGGGACAACATTAATCGCACCAACATTCGAATTATAGGGGTCCCAGAAGAAGAAGAGAAAAAGAAAGGGACTGAGAAAATATTTGAAGAGATTATAGTTGAAAACTTCCATAATATGGGAAAGGAAATATTCAATCAAGTCCAGGAAGTGCAGAGAGTCCCATACAGGATAAATCCAGGGAGAAACATGCCAAGACACATATTAATCAAACTATCAAAAATTAAATACAAAGAAAAAATATTAAAAGCAGCAAGGGAAAAACAACAAATAACATACAAGGGACTCCCCATCAGGTTAACAGCTGATCTTTCAGCAGAAACTCTGAAAGCCAGAAGAGAGTGGCAGGATATATTTATAGTGATGAAGGGAAAAACCTACAACCAAGATTACTCTACACAGCAAGGATCTCATTCACATTCGACGGAGAAATTAAAACCTTTACAGACAAGCAAAAGCTAAGAGAATTCAGCACCACCAAACCAGCTTTACAACAACTGCTAAGGAACTTCTCTAGGCAGAAAAAACAAGAGAAGGAAAAGACCTACAAAAACAAACCCAAAACAATTAAGAAAATGGTAATAGGAACATACATCTCAATAATTACCTTAAATGTAAAGGGATTAAACGCTCCAACCAAAAGACATAGACTGGCTGAATGGATACAAAAACAAGACCCGTATAAATGCTGTCTACAAGAGACCCAGTTCAGACCTAGGGACACATATAGACTGAAAGTGAGGGGATGGAAAAAGATATTCCATGCAAATGGAAATCATGAGAAACCTGGAGGAGCAATTGTTATATCAGACAAAACAGACTTTAAAATAAAGACTATTACAAGAGACAAAGAAGGACACTATATAATGATCAAGGGATCGATCCAAGAGGAAGGTATAACAATTGTAAATATTTATGCACCCAACATAGGAGCACCTCAATACATAAGGCAAATGCTAACAGCCATAAAAGGGGAAATCGACAGTAACACAACCATAGTAGGGGACTTTAACACCCCACTTTCACCAATGGACCACCAAAATGAAAATAAATAAGGAAACACAAGCTTTAAATGACACATTAAACAAGATGGACTTAATTGATATTTATAGGACAGTCCATCCAAAAACAACAGAATACACTTTCTTCTCAAGTGCTCATGGAACATTCTCCAGGACAGATCATACCTTGGGTCACAAATCAAGCCTTGGTAATTTAAGAAAATTGAAATCATATCAAGTATCTTTTCTGACTACAACGCTATGAGACTAGATATCAATTACAGGAAAAAAACTGTAAAAAATACAAACCCATGGAGGCTAAACAATATACTACTAAATAACAAAGAGATCACTGAGGAAATCAAAAAATACCTAGAAACAAGTGACAATGAAAACAAGATGGCCCAAAACCTATGGGATGCAGCAAAAGCAGTTCTAAGAGGGAAGTTTATAGCAATATAATCCTACCTCAAGAAACAAGAAAAATCTCAAGCAACCTAACCTTACACCTAAAGCAATTAGAGAAAGAAGAACAAAAAAACCCAAAGTTAGCAGAAGGAAAGAAATCATAACGATCAGATCAGAAATAAATGAAAAAGAAATGAAGGAAATGATAGCAAAGATCAATAAAACTAAAAGCTGCTTCTTTGAGAACATAAACAATATTCATAAACCCTTAGCCAGACTCATCAAGAAAAAAAGGGAGAAGACTCAAATCAGTAGAATCAGAAATGAAAAAGGAGAAGTAACAACTGACACTGCAGATATACAAAGGATCATGAGAGATTACTACAAGCAACTCTATGCCAATAAAATGGACAACCTGGAAGAAATGGACAAATTCTTAGAAAAGCACAACCTTCTGAGATTGAACCAGGAAGAAATAGAAAATATAAACAGACCAATCACAAGCACTAAAATTGAAACTGTGATTAAAAATCTTCCAACAAACAAAAGCCCAGGACCAGATGGCTTCACAGGTGAATTCTATCAAACATTTAGAGAAGAGCTAACACCCATCCTTCTCAAAATCTTCCAAAATGTAGCAGAGGGAGGAACACTCCCAAACTCATTCTACGAGGCCACCATCGCCCTGATACCAAAACCAGACAAAGATGTCACACACAAAAGGGAAAACTACAGGCCAGTATCACTGATGAACATAGATGTAAAAAGCCTCAACAAAATACTAACAAACAGAATCCAGAAGAACATTCAAAGGATCATACACCATGATCAAGTGGGGTTTATCCCAGGAATGCAAGGATTCTTCAATATATGCAAATCAATCAATGTGAGACACCATATTAACAAATTGAAGGAGAAAAATCATATGGTAATCTCAATAGATGCAGAAAAAGCTTTCAACAAATTCAACACCCATTTGTGTTAAAAAAAACTCTCCAGAAAGTAGGCATAGAGGGAACTGACCTCAACATAATAAAGGCCATGTATGACAAACCCACGCCAACATCATTCTCAATGGGGAAAAACTGAAACCATTTCCACTAAGATCAGGAACAAGACAAGGTTGCCCACTCTCACCACTATCATTCAACATAGTTTTGGAAGTTTTAGCCACAGCAATCAGAGAAGAAAAAGAAATAGAAGGAATCCAAATCATAAAAGAAGTAAAGCTGTCACTGTTTGCAGATGACATGATACTATATATAGAGAATCCTAAAGATCCCACCAGAAAACTACTAGAGCTAATCAATGAATTTTGTAAAGTAGCAGGATACAAAATTAATGCACAGAAATCTCTGGCATTCCCATATACTTATGATGAAAAATCTGAAAGAGAAATTAAGAAAACCCTCCCATTAACCACTGCAACAAAAAGAATAAAATACCTAGGAATAAACCTACCTAAGGAGACAAAAGACCTGTATGCAGAAAACTATAAGACACTGATGAAAGAAATTAATATGATACAAACAGATGGAGAGATATACCATGTTCTTGGATTGGAAGAATCAACATTGTGAAAATGACTCTACTACCCAAAGCAATGTACAGATTCAATGCAATCCCTATCAAACTACCAATGGCATTTTTCACAGAACTAGAACAAAAAATTTCACAATTTGTATGGAAACACAAAAGACCCCAAATAGCCAAAGTAATAGTGAGAAAGAAAAACGGACCTGGAGGAATCAGGCTCCCTGACTTCAGACTATACTACAAAGCTACAGTAATCAAGACAGTACGGTACTGGAACAAAAACAGAAATACAGATCAATGGAACAGGATACAAAGCCCAGAGGTAAACCCACGCACATATGGTCAACTTATCTTTGATAAAGGAGGCAAGAATATACAATGCAGAAAAGACAGCCTCTTCAATAAATGGTGCTAGGAAAACTGGACAGCAACATGTAAAAGAAAGAAATTAAAACACTCCCTAACACCATACACAAAAATAAACTCAAAATGGATTAAAGACCTAAATGTAAGGCCAGACACTATCAAACTCTTAGAGGAAAACATAGGCAGAACACTCTATGACATAAATCACAGCAAGATCCTTTTTGACCCACCTCCTAGAGAAATGGAAATAAAAACAAAAATAAACAAATGGGACCTAATGAAACTTAAAAGCTTTTACACAGCAAAGGAAACCATAAACAAGACAAAAAGATAACCCTCAGAATGGGAGAAAATATTTGCAAACAAAGCAACTGACAAAGGATTAATCTCCAAAATATACAAGCAGCTCATGCAGCTCAACATCAAAAAAACAAACAACCCAAACAAAAAATGGGCAGAAAATCTAAATAGACATTTCTCCAAAGAAGATATATAGATTGCCAACAAACACATGAAAGGATGCTCAACATCACTAATCATTAGAGAAATGCAAATCAAAACTACAATGAGGTATCACCTCACACCAGTTAGAATGGCCATCATCAAAAAATCTACAAACAAGAAATGCTGGAGAGGGTGTGCAGAAAAGGGAACCCTCTTGCACTGTTGGTGCAGCAGCTGGTGGGAATGTAAATTGATACAGTCACTACGGAGAACAGTATGGAGGTTCCTTAAAAAACTAAAAATAGAACTACCATATGACCCAGCAATCCCACTACTGGGCATATACACTGAAAAAATCATAATTCAAAAAGAGTCATGTACCGCAATGTTCATTGAAGCACAATTTACAACAGCCAGGACATGGAAGGGACCTAAGTGTCCATCAGCAGATGAATGGATATAGAAGATGTGGCACATATATACAATGGAATTTTACTCAGGAACGAAATTGGAGTTATTTGTAGTCAGGTGGATGGACCTAGAGTCTGTCATACAGACTGAAGTAAGTCAGAAAGAGAAAAACAAATACCATATGCTAACACATATATATGGAATCTAAAAAAAAAAAAAAATGGTTCTGAAGAACATAGTGGCAGGACAGGAATAAAGACACAGGCATAGAGAATGGACTTGAGGACTCAGGTAGGGGGAAGGGTAAGCTTGGACGAAGTGAGAGAGTAGCATTGACATATATACAACACCAAATGTAAAATAGATAGCTAGTGGGAAGCAGCAGCATAGCACAGGGAGATCAGCTCAGTGCTTTTTGACCACCTAGAGTGGTGGGATAGGGAGGGTGGGAGGGAGACACAAGAGGGACGGTAATGGGGATATATGTATACATAAAGCTGATTCACTTTGTTATACAGCATCAACTAACAGAACAATGTAAAGCAATTATACTCCAATAAAGATGTTTAAAAAAAGAAAATTGGGCTTCCCTGGTGGCGCAGTGGTTGAGAATTTGCCTGCCAATGCAGGGGACACAGGTTCGAGCCCTGGTCTGGGAAGATCCCACATACTGCAGAGCAACTAGGCCCGTGAGCCACAGCTGCTGAGCCTGCGCGTCTGGAGCCTGTGCTCCACAGCAAGAGAGGCCGCGACAGTGAAGAGGCCCGCGCACCGCGATGAAGAGTGGCCCCCGCTCGCCGCAACTGGAGAGAGCCCTCGCACAGAAACGAAGACCCAACACACCCAAAAAATAAATAAATAAATTTAAAAAAAAAAAAAGAAAAGCAGTCCCACTGACAAAAAAAAAAAAAGAAAATTGCTATACTTAGCCCCAACCCAGCAGGTGGGAAGGTCAACTACTGTTATATCCTCTTTACAGCTGAGGAAACAAAGGCTCAAGGAGTTTAAAGGTTGTGTTAAAGGCCGTGGAGGTGAAGACAGCCTGGACTCAGCCGAGCAAGTTCCTACCTCGGGTCTTCCCGCTCACATGGCCTCTCTTGGGATGCTCTCGGCCAAAGTATCTGCAAGGCACACTCCCTTACTTCATTCAGGTCTCTGCTCAAACAACACTTCCTTCTCTGTCTCCTTATTAAAATGCTATGTCCCATCACTCCTTCACCCTGATACTGCTTCATCCTTGTACTAGACCATATCATGCCTTGTGTATTTATCATCCATTGAGCTTATTACTCAAATGAAAAACAGGGACTTTGTTTTGGCCATTGCTATATCCCCAACCCCCTAAAAAGTGTCTGACACATAGTTAAGTGGAAAATAAAAATTGATGAAATGATTTCTTAAGTGAATCATCCACCTGCAAATTCCACACGCATTTATAGATATCACACACACACATAAGCATACATGCCTTCTTTTTTTTTTTTTTTTTTTTTAAATTTTATAGCTACTTTATTTATTTATTTCTTTATTTTTGGCTGTGTTGGGTCTTCGGTTCGTGCGAGGGCTTTCTCTAGTTACGGCAAGTGGGGGCCACTCTTCATCGCGGTGCAGGGACCGCTCTTCATCGCGGTGCGCGGGCCTCTCACCATCGCGGCCCCTCCCGTTGTGGGGCACAGGCTCCAGACGCGCAGGCTCAGTAGTTGTGGCTCACGGGCGTAGTTGCTCCGCGGCATGTGGGATCCTCCCAGACCAGGGCTCGAACCCGTGTCCCCTGCATTAGCAGGCAGACTCCCAACCACTGCGCCACCAGGGAAGCCCCAATACATGCCTTCTTGATACAATAGGTGAGCAAATAGGTGATAGGGTCCAAAATTACTTAAAACTGTTATGTTCCCTAGGTCTCTTGATCCATTGAGTTTGGCCCACATCCTTTCCCACTCCTTTCTGTGTTTTCAAACTCTATGTAAACTTAAAACCAAAAAAGGGTAAATGTATCAAAATTAAAACCAGAGACTCAGATTCAATCTCCCTATGAAATCCTCCACTGATTTTTTCTTTCACCTTAAGCCTCTTTATTGAATGTGGTACTTTACAAATGGTTATCAATGTTAAGCATTAAATTTCAAAAGATCTAAGCTTCCCTCTGCCCAAAGCTTTTCCTTATCATAATAAAGGTATCTTGAAATTATATAAAATGTATCAATGATTCATGCCTATTACAAAACAGTGACTAAATACTAAAAGTAAAAAATTCCTAAACTTTTAGCAAAAATTTTTCCTAAAAAATTAATGCATCCTCAACTGTCCGACAGCACCTAGGGAAGTAGAAGAGTCAAATATCTCCATGGTTTCAAGTTGTCAGGGAATTCATGGTTACACGTGTCGTAAGAATTGTAGCTCTACATTTTCATAGTTGACACAATGGTAGTATAATTCTATTCCACAGGCCTCCTAGAGCAATAACCCCATGAGACAGAGGAGGTGGCCCACTTTCCAACATCTTTATCCTTCAGTTCCTTCAATTTGATCCAATCAAGCAAAAAAGAATGCTGACAGCATCACTAAAAAGACTTCTTGTCCATATATTCGAAGGCCTCTCAGTTGATACCAATGTAATGTTTTGGTGCAAGCCATGCTCTGCATCACCAACCCAGCTCCCAGGTCGACGCAAGTTTCACTTTCACCAAATAACAGGTCTTTCCACCATAGTCCCCAAGGTGTTCAGCCTTTAGCTCTAGTTTTCTTCTTCAAGATAAACAAATCACTCATTCCCATTCTGCAGATGAAGAAAATCATCTCCCTATGGGCATATGGGGGTGGAGTAAAAATAGAGATTTGGGAACTATCCAGAACACGCCCTCATTTTTACCTTAGAACATACAGCCCCAAATAAACCAAAACAGAAACCAAAAAACAAAACAAAACACAAGCAAAACTTTTCCTGGCTCAGCGAGAAGCTTATGCAATTTGTTTTCGTCTTACAGCTTGTCAGCACTTCTCTGAACTTCAGGAATGTGCAGTGTCTGCAAATCTTACTTGTCACCTTAAATGTACTTGCAGTACCACCAGAGTTATCTTGAAAGAAAGCATTGATCAGCAAGGTGGAACACCAGGCAAAGCAAAGACCTATTTGCAAGCATCTGTGTTAAGCCAGGGCTGTGGAGAAGGCAGAGTGTGGGGATCTTTCTAGTCAGTGTCTCCTAGATGACAAAGACAAGGAGGAACTATTTTGACACCTCCCCAGAATGCCTGCTTCAGCAAACAAGCCCTGGAAATAGGAAAAGACAGGTCCCTGTCACCAATGCTCTCTCCACCCTTTACACTGCTCTGTTTTCTCCAAAGAACTTATCATCACTGAAACATTGTGTATTGTTTATAGTCAGTCAAGTCCCAGTGGAATGTAAGCTTCATGAGAGTTTCTTGGTTTTCTGCTGTATCCCAGTACCTACAACAATGACTGGCCACATGGTCGGTACCCCCAAAAATGTGTTTGAATGAATAGTCAACTCTTACGTGGGCTCATAATCACTATGCCATAATTCAAAGTACTGTTTTAATAACTAAAATAATTTGATATGACACTGCAATTTTTTTTACTTTTTTCAGTGCTCTTTTACATAGAAATGTTTTTAATTCTTATGAAACCAAATGTATTGATCTTTTTTTGGTAACATCCTCCATTCTTTTACACATAAGACTCCCTTCTTTCATTCTGACACAAATAGCACTTATATGTTCTTCCTGATTTGTAGGGTTTTATATTCGCATGTTAATCCTCAACTAATTTAGAATTTACGTTGGTGGGAAGTTTTCTATTTTTCCTTATTTTTTATCTTTGCTTTGTTCCCCCCCACCCCAAATATAATGAAATGTCTTCACACCATTTATTAAACAATAGAGTCTTGGCTATTTTCATAATTGTATTATAATGTTGGGTGATATTTAGCACGTTGGCCAGTTAAAATCCTAAACCTTTCCTGTATGAGCTAGTGCAAAGCTATTTCTTTTAGATACATGTAACTTCATCCTTGTTCTTAAGGTGCTCATGTTATCCCTGAAGAAAAGACAAATAGCCAGGTAATTAATATAAAGTGTGATTAATTCAATAATTAAAGGCATAAGCAAGGTACTATGTGAATTCAGAAAATTAGATGGCTAACTCTGGTAGAGACCACCTTACAGATGAAAGCCTGTGCATTAATTACTTTTCTTTTTTTCAGTCTGGACACTACACATGAATTAACACAGGCTGAGATTATTGCAGCTGATTATGAAACCCAAAAATGCTCATTGTACAAAAAGTCAACCATCTACAAATCCAGGATTACGAATAGAGCCCCTGACCTCTAATCCAATAACTCCTTAGGGAACAAAAAGGAAATTAAATTAGTTTGGCATAATTTGTTCTTACTGGGCTCATGCTGGCTCTAAGTGATCACTTTCTTTTCTCGGTGCCTATAAACCCTTCACGATGATGAGATAACATGAGAAAGTCCCCCTCTGCTGCCCGGCACATTGACTACTCACGGAAATGTCAGTAACGCCTCCTGCCAGCCACACCGGCCCAATTCACATTTTATGCTTTGTCCCTGTTAGAAAACCAGGCAGTTCACTAGCTTCTCTCTCCCTTCTGTGCACATCCTATACACCATGATTTCTCTAAGAATATTGATGTTAGCTCAGTGCTTCATCCATGTAAGTTATTTTAGCACTCTTGAGCTTCAGGAACTAGTACAGTCTGCAAACAGAACAAATTTGCCGAAAGTTTCCTCATCTTCTCTTCCATTCAAAGCTTCAAATCTCCTCAAATAATGTCTCTTCTGAATTATAAGCCTGAAGATCATTCCACGACCCAGCGCCTCCAATGTCCCAGGCACAGTGCTAGACATTTGACTTCTGGTATCACTAATCCTCACAACTGAAAAACCTATGCATCACCCTCTATACTTTAAATTTTTTAATGTGAAATTTTAAAATTTACTCATTATGACTAACATTTTTGAGTGCACTTAACAGTATAATACATATATACATTACACTTATGTAATACATATGTACATACATATATACATTATCTATATATGCATAACTGAATCACTTTGCTGTGCAGCGTAAATTAACACCACATTGTAAATCAACTATACCTCAATAAAATTTTTAAGAAACAGGTATTTTCTCAGTCATCCCAGACACTTTTCAGCCTCCTTGCCTGGTACTATGGAGCAGATAGAGCTCTGGATTCAACAAATATTTATTGAGCACAAGATAAAACAAATCCCTGATCTCAGGGAGCTTCTATCTTAGGGAGATAAAGTTAAATAAATAAAACAAATAATGTGCTCTGAGAAGAGAAAGCAGGGGGAAGTGGAGCACAAGTGCCAGAGTGGGAGGAGCTATTTCATATGCAGTGATCAGGGGCCAGCCCCTCCGATAAAGGATGGGAGCAGAGGTGGGTGGAGTGCGAGCCAGACGTGCCCTGAGAAACGAGATGTGTGA
The DNA here is from genome assembly GCF_949987535.1 of Balaenoptera acutorostrata. Lineage (NCBI taxonomy): Eukaryota > Metazoa > Chordata > Mammalia > Artiodactyla > Balaenopteridae > Balaenoptera > Balaenoptera acutorostrata. Next base: position 81,748,986 of record NC_080073.1, read on the forward strand.
AATGCTACAGGCTCAGCAAGGAGCCCGGAGAGGGCAGCCGGGCCCACAGGCAGGAAGGCTGCACAGCTCTTCAGTCTTCCTGCTGAAGCAGCAGGACATTCATTCACGTTTCCCACTGCCTGAAGACTTCAAGTTCTCCACATGTCATAGAGAAAAGGATCAAGTAAAACATTCAGTAGTCTGTAACAGGGTCAGCAAACTACAGCCGAAATCTGACCCACCCATTGTATTGATCAATAAAGTTTTATTGGAACATCGGTTCGACCATTCACTTCAACATATTGTTGAAGGCTGCTTTCCATTTGTGACAGAGACTCTATGGCCCACCAAAGCTAAAATATCCTACCTGGCTCTTTATAGAAAAAATTTGCTTACTCCTGGTATATTATAATTTATACAGTCAGTATAAGAGTAAGAACTGATATTGTCCAAGTACCTATAATATGCTTAGTACACTACAACTACATTCCATCAATACTGAAATATATTCAAAATAGAACTTTCTACGATTAAAAATAAATAATTATAATACAACTACCTAAGAGTCTGCGGACTGGCAAGCAAAAGGCTATATATTGAAATACTGAAAACTGGTTCAATTCTCCTCATTTTCCAGTGAGCAATAAGCCAGGTCTCTGAAGGCTACATAAAGTCAAGTGGAAGTGAGGGTGCGTGTGTGTGTGTGTGTGTCACCCGGGCGTGCACACATACACATATACAGTCAAATCGGAAAACTGACAGATACACGCTAGCCTTTTCTGCAGATCTGACACACTGCCATTTAACCAGCAAGCGCAGAGCACGTTTTTCTGTTCCCAGTCACTAGTAAGAGACAAGGTTAACATTTTAAGTGATGGACTACAGCGTGTTATTTCCCCATGCAATGGACCCGCGACTGCACCGCCTTAGAAAACACTTAATTTCAGTGATTGAATACACGGGAGCTCACTTTCCCTGCTATGAACCTTTGACAGCTCCTCAGTTTCATGTACCAGGGGAACCTTTTTTTTTTCCTCCTTTTCTTTTTCCCTCCCCTTTATACCTGAAGGGAAGCAAAATGAATACGTGGTGGCAGAGAGAAAAAGAGGAAGCCTAGAGAATGAAAACTGGTTTGTAAGCATCAGTGTACTTTACAAAAGCCGTATTCACTGCCATCTGCTCTAATTACTTTTAATGTTTGGGCTACCATCTTCATACAGTAGAAATAATGATCTCCTCAAGGGCAAAAAAAAATTTTTTTTTTACAGAAACAAACAAAAGTTGATTGCATTTAGCTCCCAGGCTGAAGAAGCATCAAGCTACTTTGTAGTGAACAATCAATTAGGAAAGTGGATAGGTCTCCAATGAACACAAACAAATTGGGTCTTCTTTATGGTTCCCTCCCCCTTCCTCCTTTTCCCACCTCTTTGGAGGAATCATGCCCACAGCTCACACAGGGCAAGGAGATGCCCAGCTACATTTCTAGGTCTGAGGTTACACCATACCAATTCCTTACATTTGGATCAGAACCAAAGCCAAGACTTCTCCCCATCTTTGTGCTGGCATTAGACATGTCCAGTTTCGAGAAACACTGAATATAGAGATAGGTATTCTACCAAGAGTACAAATCCTCTCTCCTGGGGTAACTTCCTCAGAGACCACCACAGACCTGAACCCCTCATTGGAAGCTAGAACTAACAGCCTCATTAAAGCCTTCAGGAATGGAAATGATCCAGAATGGGAGCCTTTCACAAAGGCTATCTAGAGATCTTCTCAAATCCCCAAATTCAAGCATACTACCTGTATTAAGAATTCTGAGATGCCCCCCAGGATTCCTGCCCCCTGGTGTACATGCCCTGGATACTCCCCTCCCCTGTAGTATGAACAGAGCTGCTGAATATGATGGGATCTCACTCCCATAATTAGGTTACATCACATGGCTATGGTGAAGGAATTTTGCAGGTATAATTAAGGTTCAGAAATCAGTTGACTTTGGGTTAATCAAAAGGGGGATAGACATCTCTTGTTTAGGTGAGCTCTTAAAAGAGAGATTCCTCCACTGACCTTGAAGGAGCAAACTGCCATGTTATGGAGAGGACCCAAGAGCAGCCTCTAGGACCCCAAATGGTCCCTGGCCAACAGCTAACAAGAAAATGAGGTCCTCATCCTACAGCTGACAGAAATTGACTTCGGCCAACAACTTGAATGAGACTGGAGGAAGACCCTGAGCTCCGGATGAGGATGTAGCAAGGCTGACACCTTAACTTCAGCCTTGTGAGATGTTGAACAGAGACCCCAGCTACTCTGTGCCCAGACATCTCCTGCAGAACCTTGGAGATAATAAATGGGCATTGTCCTAAGTTGCTAGGATGGTGGTGCTGGACAGAAGGCCAGATGGTTCTCCCACTGCATAAGTGACTCCCAGCACACAGAAGAGGCAATACAGAATTTTTTTTCATTTATGATGCCAAGAAGTTTAAATTAAGACCTGATAAAGAACTCATTTGCTCAGGAAGAGTTAAGACTGCTAAAGAAAAACAGCAAATACCATACGACTGCTATGTCTTCACAACCTTTCTCTGTTTAAAAGGCTGAAGAAATGCAAAACCTTCCTGATCCTGAACACAACCATGATGTGTGTCCTTTGGGAGATACTAAGAATTTTTGAAAGCCCAGATTCCAACTTGACTTCTGAGAATAGTATTTGAATATAATTGGTATTAATAGCACTACTCTTTTGCTTGCATTTCTTCCAAGGAGAGAGGTGAATCTGACTTTTTTATTCCCTCACTTAAAAAAAAAAAAAAAAAAAAAAAAGCTATGCTCTGCAGGGGAAAACCAAGCTCAGAAACCAGAGAAATCCAGCCTGTACCTGTATCTGGTATTTTCATCGGCCTTGACTAAATAACTTTTCTCTCATTCTTTAAGGGGAGAGATTAAGGTACTTTTTAGGAAGAACAAAGGAAATGTTAATTTAGGTTTTTAGATCCCCCGATATCAAAGTAGCATCATGTTTTATCATTAAACATTCATGCATGTATTATCTGGTATTGTCTGATGATGCAAAAGATGATTTGTTTTAAGGCTAATACCACAAAATTATCAGTCCTACTTGGGAATGAGGAAGCCCAGAAAGGTTAAATGATGGGTTTCGGAGCTGGGATGCAATCTCAAGAATCTAGAAGTTGGGGAAATTGCCTGTCCACTGCAGTGCAGATGCCTTTCTTGTATACACAGGTTGTGTTGATTAAATCATCACCATCCCCTTTGTGAACCTTCACTGGACATTCTCTATGGGCCAGGTGTTACAGGACCCTGCCCTGGACCCACAAATGCATAACTGAATTTGTAAGCTCTTAGAGCCCAGTTTCAAGTGCATTGTTCCCTTTCCTCTAAACGCATCTGCCACACACTGTCCCTTTTCGGCCAAACCCTGTTTATTGGCTCCAGATGCAATGAATCATCTACTGACTTGAGCGACATTAGAGGTAAACACCAAGGTTAAAATGTAGAGATAATTGAATAATACCAACTACCAGTAACAGCAGTCCAGGCAAAGGAGGAAATAGACCCGGAGATCTCAGATAGGGCAGTCTGATGGAAAACCTCCACTCTCAGGATCAAAACCACATGCTATTTTGACATGATGGAAAAAAATCTCTATGTTTTATTTTTCCAAATTTTCATATGCCAGTTATCAGTATGGGTAGGTGTGGCAAGCAGGCAGTGACATAATTTAAATGTCCCCATGACTGAAAATAAAACATCCAAAAATCAACTGAACTGCCATCTATTTAGTATCTCAAAGCAGTGTGCTTTAAACTGTTTTTTAAATATATATGTGTAAGTTATTGCTTTGACTGCTGATAAATAAAATTAATGAAATATATGCATTTTTTCCAACAAACTCTTCTTCAGAGAAAACCCCATAAAGCAAAAATTTTCCAAAGCCTCTCCAAAAATTCATAAAGCTCACTGTACTTTCCAGATAGCAAAATGTACTTTAATCATTTGCTTTACGGTCACCTGGTATTCGTTGTATACAATGCACATCATGTATAAACATGGGTATAACATATACACATAAGTTTATACAAACACTTGAAAAACTTTCCTTATTGTGTCTTTAAAGGCAGAAAACTTAGAACCCTTAATGAATACTAAACAATCCACAGGCATAGTTATCACCCAAGAAGTTTGGAAGTTTAAAAGCCACAAAGACCCCCATGAAATGAGCCTTAAAGCAGCAGTACTCACTCTCTAGGGATCCAAGGCTAGACTAATTCAATAAGCAATATGGGAGAGCGATCAGAGGCCACAACATCTGACATAACACATGCAAAATGCCTTTCCATGGAATTCTCCCAACTTTGGGGAATTACCCTCTTGTTGAAAATCAGGACCTCAACTTGCTGAGGGTTAATTATTCACGTAGCTCTGTTCTGCCTTAAGGAAATAGGAGCTTCTTCTTTCCCCATTTTCCCAATGGGAAGAAATATAGCTCCCAATAAGCCCCTCTATTACTTAGGGTTAATGAAAGCTTAGATATTTATTCTAATATCTCATTTCAAAAAGGTGAAATTAAGTGACTGCTACAAGACTACTTACTCAATGAACTGAGCAGGGGTAGAGTCAGGACAAAATCCAAACGAAGTGATTTGTTCTTTCCACCAAAAGACGTGACCTTTATTTTTAAGTTAACATAGTGTAACTCTTCTAAAATTTTCTTGATGGACCCGTCAACATGCATTCTGGCAGCTATGAGCCACATGAATGGATCCCATGGAAAAGCTGGTAAGCACACGGCACAGCTGCCCATTAGTCCCCATTTCCTACTTCTGGACAGCTCCTCCAGATGAAGTCTCCTTTGCCCAGGATCTACCCAAAGGCGTTTTTGTTGTTTTAGAAAATTGAGAAAAAAAAATCACTTCACCTCCTTATCAATCACATGAAGCAGAAAGAAATAACCTTTCCTTGTTACTCCTTTCTCTTTCCCATTATACTCAACTAAGTGGGGTGGGAAGGTAGCTTTTAATCTGCAAGTCTTTAAGTTTTTCATATGGGGCAGTCCAAAGCAAACCTAAACCATTGTTAGTTTAAAGCATTTTTTAAACCTTCTGAACATATTGGGAACATAGACAATGTAATGGACATAGATAATTGATGCCTTGCCTAAATCCCCAAGAAACTGAGATGATAAGAAGGTACCCAAAGGATATTTTGAGAATAGGAGGCAAAAGCAGAAAATAAATGAAGTTTAATTACTTTCTGCAGACTAAGCTAGAGATTTGGATTTTTAAACATAGAACTTAAGCCAACATGATTTATATAAAAAATACTTCTTTGTTTTTATGTAGGGGAAATCTTCATGACATTTGGATTTGGCAATGATTTCTTCACTATGATATCAAAAGCACAACAACAACAAAAAAATAGATAAATTGGACTTGATCAAATTAAAAACTTTTGTGTATCAAAGGACGCTATCAACGGAGTGAAAACGCAACCTGTGTAATAGAAGAAAGTATTTGCAAGTCATATATCTGATAAAGGATTAATATCCAGACTATATAAAAAAATTCTGAATTGCAACAACAACAACAAAAAACTCTATTAAAAATGGTCAATGGACCTGAATAAACATTTCTCCAAAGATCTATAAATAGCTAATAAACATAGGAAAAGATGTTCAACATCACTAAGCATTAGGAAAATGCAAATCAAAACCATGAGCTGTCACTTGACAGCCATTAGGATGACTACTAGTTAAAACAAAAACACAAACAAAATAACAAGTATTGATGCGAATGTGGAGAATTAGAACCCTTGTGCATTGCTGGTAGGAATGCCAAATGGTGCAGCCACTTTGGAAATGGTATGGCAGTTCCTCACAACATTAAATATTGGCGTACCATATAACTCTGACCATTCCAATATTGGGTTTATACCCAAAAGAACTGAAAGCAGGGACTCGAACAGATATTTGTATATCCATGTTCATAGCAGCATTATTTACAAGCCAAAAGGTGGAAGTAGCCCAAGTGTTCATCACAGATGAATGGACAAAGTGTGGTATATCCATGCAATGGAACATTATTCAACCTTAAAAAGGAAGGAAATTCTGACACATTACACCATGGATGAACCCTGAAGACATTATGCTAAGAGAAATAAGCCAGCTACAAAAGGATAAATATTGTATGCTGCCACTTAGATGAAGTACCTATGTAGCCAAATTCACAGAGACAGAAAGTGGAATAGTGGTTGCCAGGGTCCAGGGGCAGGGAGGATGGGGAGTGAGTGCTTAATGGTTATGGAGTTTCAGTTTGGGAAGATGAAAATGTTCCAGAGATAGACAGTGGTGATGGCTGCACAACAATGCCACTGAACTGCACCATTAAATATACTTAAAATGGTGAATTTTACATTATGCATATTGTACCACAATTTAAAAACTGGGGGGGAAAAGATGTTTCTTCATTTCTAATAAGGAATTTTAGAGCCTCCTGTCTTCTCTTTTTCAGATGAGGATACTGGATCTCAGAGAGGCTAAATGACTTTTTCAAGGTTCTAAAACCAGACGAAGGAATGCAAAACCAAAACTGAAGACAAGGCTCAGCATGTAAGCTTGCCTTGCTGCTCTGTGGAGTGGGTTTGTCCCCTTGTTTGTGTGAGCGCATGTGCATGAGTGTGTCCAGAAGTCTTCTGTGCTCTAGTCCCTGGTCACCTCTCCACCCCGCTCGATAGCGTACACAAATCACCTGCAGCTCCCCAGACACACTCTGCTACTTCCCATCTCCAGCCTCCAGTCCCAGAGGTGACCTCTATTACCTGTGCCCAGAAGACCTTTCTACCCTATTCCACTAGGGAAACCCCTGCTCAGTCTTCAAAAGCCAGATCATCTCCCTTTCTCTGTGAAGCTTTAGCTAGTGTCCCCTCACTCTGAAACAGAGCTGTCTCTTTTTTCTGCTTGCACTGGGCTTTGAACTTACTGCTGTAGTATTTATCTTCACAGTGTTTGGTATCTTGTGGTATTTTCTATCTCCACGCCCACCTCATCTAAGCCAAATGAGACAGATTCAAGGGAACCAATGGGAGAGCTTAACGGAAAAGGCACCAGCATTTGCTTCAGACCTGGAAAGTCTAAACAAGAGACTGTGGCTGGAGCTGCCCCGGCCCAGTAGCAGAGGGAAAAGATGGATCTGGTCTGGGAGCAAGCTGCCTGTCACTACAGGAGGAACAAAGGTGACTGTGGATCCCATTAAAGGGAACGGATTGGGGGTGATAAAAAGGATTCTTCCCAAGAGGCACACTGAACTACTGGGGAGAGCGAAGTTCCCAACCCCCAAAAAACTCAGTGGGCCAGAAATGGGCCAGAATGGGTCAGAAAGAATTGTAGGCCAAGGACCTTAGTTGGAGGATTTCTGGTGAACCCACAAAAAAGCCCACGAGGAAGCTAAAAATGGTACCTCTGCCACCAGCAGTGCATTTGTTACCTTGTTGCTGTACCTGCCACATCTGACGTATAATTTTACCCTAATCCTCCCTCCCCCAGGCCAACTCCTACAAGAAGTGGGGAAGGAGATGGAGGGAAGAGAGAAATAACCACTCCCCCCACCACAAGCTTCAAGCCATCTGGGGATGGGGAAGTCAATTTTTAAACTGATAAAAGTTTGTGGCTTTGAAATTACATTGAATTGAATTGGAGTTAGATGATTATTAGAGCCTATCAAGACTACTGCATTCAAAAGCAGGACATAAGATAAGGATGAGGTTACAGGGGACCCTGGTCAGGGTGTTTCAAAGCCAAGAAGCTTGAGAGTAAGGATGCACCTGAGAGTGTGGGAAACTAGAAACAGCCAATGGCATTATCCTTTCAAAAAACACAGCTATCAAGGGAAGGAGAGAACTCAACCCCTTTGTAAAAGGAGCCATAGCTTCGAAGGAAGATTAGGGAAAGGTTGAAGTTCTTTGGTTAAGATTAAACAGTTTATATACTGAGGAAAATGAGCTAATGGAACAAGAGAAAAGAAAGGGGATCATTGATGACCTCAAATGGTGCCGAGATGGGAGACGGGGTGATTTACATACAACACGTGGGCGGGGATCAGCCCCTCCTCTGCTCATCCCACAAGCACTGGCAGTCCCCAAGCATCCAGCCCCTTCGTTCTCATCTGCACATCCTTCCTGGATACTGTCACCACCTCCCTTAGCCTCTGTTATAACCTACCTTATGACAGCTTTCAAATTTGTATCTCAGACCCTGAACTCTCTCCTAAGCTCTAAATAGCCGGATAGCTCCACATGTATGTTACATGGAACAGTCAGCCATAACAAGGGTAAAACTGCATTTCTTAGCCTCCCCTTCCTACAAACTCACTCACTCTGCCATCAACACTTAGTGATGCCCTATCCACCAAGTTTACAGTGTCCCCCAACTCCAGAAATATAGTCACCTGCAATTCCTCCTAACCTTTACGTCCCATGGCCAACAGGTCACCAAACCATGTCCATTCATCCCAGAAATGCCTCTTAGTTCAGGCTTTTCTTTGCCGCATGTAGGGCAACAGGAGGTGCCCGTCGCTCGCCTGGATCTTCTGGACTAAAGGCTCCGTGAGGGCAGAGAGCAGGTCTGTGTGTGCGCCTAGAGTTTAGCACAGTACTTGGTCCACAGCAGGTTTGTAATGAATCCTTGTTCATTGAATGAAGGCAGGCTGCATGAAGGACCACCATGGCGATGGCTGAGCTGGCCTCTCTGCTTCCACTCTGCTCGCAGCCTTCCATCCTCCTCCTCCGCACAGGCACTGCCAATATTCAATATTCTCTTGCTAGAAAAGCTAACCTCATTAATTCATATTCTCTCCCTCTCTCTCTCCCTCGCTCACACACACACACACACACACACACACACACACACACACTCACAGTCACACACCTGGCCACACACCCCCTTAGAATACAGAGGTGTGAAACTGATTCCCAGTGCCTAGAAAATAAAGTACAAATTCAAATAAGTATGTAACCCCCCACCCAAGAACTGGTCTCCGCAGCCTCATCTCCCACTCCTTCCGACTCCTCCGCTGGGACGTGCACCATCCTCAAGCTATACCAAAAGCCACACCACCTCCTAAACACGCCATGATCATGCTGATGCATAAGTCCCTTCTCTCCTGGGCAATACCATCATCTCTCAAGGTCTGGCTCCACTTTAAATTTCCCTGCGATGACTTTCTCAGTTTCTCTTTGAGAAACTATTCTTTCCTCAGTGCCTGCCCTGCCTCCTGCTCCTACTACTTTTGTGGTCCGTATTTACCTTGACGTTTACCTTGCTAGAACGTGAGTTCCACAGGGCAGGGGCTGCATCGTAATCATCCGCATATCACAAGTCACCAGCACGGTACCTGGCACACAGTGGGTACCTACTGAGTCAATTAGATCAAACTCATGAATTAGACCGGCTATGTGAAACAGGCAGCAGCACACAGCAGATTACAGTCACCAAAAACCTTTCTCTTGCCTGAAATTTTACAGTTTCTTTGTCCTCTGTTAAAATAATTTAATGTTTTTTAAAAGATTGCAGAATATATTCATCAAGGCGTAATCCAAACTACTGGTGCTGTGTCTGCCAGAAGAGTGCCTCCAGACCTGCTTCGATAAATTGATAGCACTTATTTGTAATTTGCAGCCCCCATTTGCATGCAAATAATGAATGTGCTGGAGTCCATAAAATTGATTTTCCTCTTAAGTTAAATATTCCACCTATAATCTTGCTAGTGTATCAATTAATGAAGTTTTACTATATTCAACCAATAAACATCTGTTGAGCCAGGTACTGTGGTAGGTCCCCAGGATAAAATGATACATAACATAATTCCCTGCTCTCAGGAAGCTCACTGTCCAGAAGAAACGAACATAAAAGCCAATCCTTATAATATCACACATCCTTGTTTCTTTTCTCACAAGGGCAAAATCTGGATGTTTACAAGAGAAGATAGAAAAGATAAAAGCTAAAAGAGTCCACTTAGAAATACTTCTCAGATTATGATCCTGCTTGCAGAAAATATAATTACTTGGCATTTAAAAAGAAATCATGCAAACTTTTAATACTCTGAACAAGAAAACCTACTCAACATGATCTCATGTTATTAAAGCCTTTACCAGGGAGTCGAATATTATCAAAATCTATAAACAATAACTGGACACACATCCATTTAGAGACTGTAACTAGGTTTTTTTCATTTCAAGAGGGTGGACTGTTCACTATTAATGACCTTTGTCCAGCATAGCAACATTTGTCCAAATCAGTCAGCTGCTTTAAAAACCTAAATAAACTTATGGCGGAAAAAATTCCCTTATTTTTTTGGAAAATGGGAGAAGGCCACAGGGCTCATAAACCTCTGATTGGGACCCATGCTTGCCCCCAAGAGGCAACTGCCACAAATCTTCAGAAGAAACCCCTGATTCAACACCATCCCCGGACACACACTCCCCCTACATACCCGTCCACCTACACTCCACGTCTGCTCTAACTGGAGTCACACAAAAACCTCAGTGCAACCCAAGCTCAAATTCCTCAAGACAATTGTGGTCACTGAGTCCAATAAGAGAACCTTCGAGATATCCACACCCAGACCATCTGTGAGGCATTTGCCCTGGGTCCTTAGGCCTCCTGCACCAAAGCTGAAATTCAGGCATTGCTTACATGGTGCCCAGGAAGCCTCTGCAAGATTCAGGAAGGGAACACAGTAAAGCCTGCTGCTAACGAAACCCAGAATCAAAAGGGAGGCCAAGTTGATGTCAAATCTGTAATCGGCAACTCGATGATGAATTTGTTTTTCACAGACTTTAACACAGCAGGCCAGCCCACAATCACAGCTGCACAAGTAAACTCAGACCAGGTTAAAAGGTTTTTTTTTGTTTTTCATTTAGTTTTCCAGGTCACCACAGTGGTGAGAGCTGGCCAGATCACAAATAATGGGGGTGCAGCTTGTATTCATATTCTAATTCGAAACATCATTACTGTGTAAACGGAATCTCCTTTGACATTTGTGTACTGGAAGGAAGGCTGGAAACAGCCTCTGAACTGGGATAATCATATTCCAGTGTATTTCTCTCACTCAAAAGCTGAACCGTCTGCCTTAACACTTCCACAGACTCCTCCAGGCCCCCTTCAAACAGACAAAACACTCCTAAAGCTCAAAGAAACATCGCAACACCTTTGTAATAGGCCTATTTCCCAAGGGGGGGATCAAAGGACAAGGCAAATTAAAGGAAATGCAAAATATAAACTTGAAACCTACTGTCAATAAAACCCAAAACAAACTCGAAGCAGAGGTGAAAAAAGCAGGGGGAGGAAAAGCAATGTTCAATGGTCATCTTTCTTCTCCTTTTATTTGAGGAAGTTAAGTGTGCACAGCTCCTTACAAGCTGTCTTTGGCTAAAATCACTATTAATGAGCTTTGACATTTGAAATTCAACTGACCATGAGCTAACAGCTTCCAGCACTGCACCACCCACGAAGCCAACTGGAAATATTTTGCTAGGGCCTAACGGTGTGTTTATTGAAAAGACACAGCTTTCAAGAGAAAGTGTTTATAGCAACCACTTTACCTGCTATCCCTGCCCTGTGATGTCTCTTGGGTTTCAGGGTTTGGGGGTCCCTCTTGAACTCGTCCTAGTCACAGCTCTAATTGTTTTCCAGTCTAGCAGGAAAACATTAATGAAGCTGTTTGCTCTACAGCAACCTGGATTATAAGGACAGATCTGAGAACGTGGAGTTATAACAAAGGAGCGGGCCACAAAGAAAAAGAAGTCAGCCTTTTGGAAAGGCAAGATGACAATACTTCTGTTATTGGCAATGCCATTAAAATGATCCTTTTCCAAAGAGAGCACAGTGAGTAGACCAATGAGGCTGGAAAGATGGCCTGTGTTCTTCTTAGCTAAAATCTTGGTTCATTGAATGAAAGTGAATCCATCATTAACCAGTCATTTCCCCAAGAGAAAGGCCTAGAAGGAAGCTATTCCCTTTACTCCTCACCAGATAAGGCTTTGGGCGCACTGACTTGTTGAAGAAGGGAGGATAGGGACAAAGAGGGAATGAACTTGACCTAAAAGGATGCTCACACACACCCCGATCCTGCACAGAGTCTGTGCATTCAGTCTCCACCTTCATGCTGTATTCGAACAAAATGGAAGCATCCTTCTGGATCTCCTGCCAAAGTCCTAAGAGCACTGTCCAGCGTTCAGTGATCCTGTACATATTTTTTTTTTTAATTTTTTTTTTCCTGTACATATTCTTGACCTCAAGCACACCGGGATGTCAATATCAGTATGAAATTCAGAACCTCCACACTTTCCCTGAAGCCATTGTTATGCTGGAGAATTTAGGGGTATCCTTTCCTTGAGGCACTCCCCAACCCAGCAAAGTGAAGGCAAAATTTCTAACCCAATCTGGAATGCCTCTGAGGAACGCAGACAGAATCTCAGCTACAAAGAAAAGGAAGTTCAGAATCTGTGACCTAGAAATCACATACAGTGTAAGGTTTCATTTACCAAACCAAGTTGGGCCACACCTACAACACCAAAAAGAGAAAGGCTTGAGGATGACACCAAATCTTGAAGGTAAGTCAGAGGTTACAACCGGAGGAGGAGGAGGAAGTGGGAAAGGTGGGCTCTTTGTCCAAAGATACTTTGTCATTACTAGATTTCATTTTCATAGAAAAACCAAATATTATCAGACTCTAATTTCTTTTAAAATACCAAATATTATAGAATCTTTATGTTATATGTTCCCTTATTCTCACACGTTACGTGACTTCTAAATTATTTCTAAAAGTTATACATTAGGCAGAATTTTAAAATAATACATATCAATTATTAATGCATCAGAATGTACTTTTGACAGTTATTACTTAACAAATGGCACAGGGTTGCATTACCAATTTATTGTTCATCTTCGCATATTTCCAGTTATAAACGTGAGAGGGTGAAGTAAAAACTTAACGATAAACAGGAATAATTCCGTTTGGGGGGCCTCTGTGTAACTATAATTACTTTGCGTCTTAAGTATTAAAAAAAAAAAAAGAAGCAGCAGCAGAAGTGTAAGTGACATAGAGCCCCTGGTCCTCTAGGATCATGAGATTAGGTCTTCATGGTGGAAGGTGCATCCCAGACCTCTCACAATCTCAGTCATGAAGACTAATGAGATATGGCTCGGTGGGGGGTGAGAGGGCAGGAGTAATTTCACAAGATGCACACACTGAACCTCATGCACTTCTTCAAGAAGTATCTTTCAAAGCTGCACTCAGAATTGTTTTACTTTGATTTTGCACATCTATCTACCAAAATTGTGTTATCTTGTCAGTCGGTGAAGAAGAGAGCGGAAGGACAGATTAGAAGGAAGTGGAGGCTGCTGACAGCAGCCCACCTGACAGACACCTGCAGTCTGAACAGCAAAGGAAGGGCAGGATGGGTCAGTACGGTCGTGGCCATTTGGCGAGGAGCACGCACCTTCCTGCTATTTCAATACTACCTCCGGCGGAAGTGTTATTTCTAAAAAGCAAAATCACTGAGGTTTATGCTAATGATCCAGAAGCATCCAGAAAACATTTGATTCTGCTGCCTAGAGTCAGTCAAAAAGGCAGGAAAGCCTTTGCTCTGTTCTAGAAGATAACATCCAAAGTAAACAAGGCTCAGTATTTTAAGGGCAATGGTTTGGTTACCCGGAAAATTAACTCCTACATTATCCCTCATTCCCCCAGAAAAACAGATGAGGAGTCTGGTCCAGGGATGAAATTTGGAAGTGTCATTTATTCAACAAATAGTGGGGCAGCACCTACTAATGCCAGGCACAGTGCTGGGTGCTTGAACTGCCTGCTCCCCAGGACACGTCATCTAACAGAAAACGGGTATCACAGCAGGTATCAGGTACAGCGGTGGGTACAGGGGATGTCAGGGCACCACAAGAAAGCACCAGCCACAGGACCAGAAAGCCCTCCAGGGATGGGGCAATGCATGTGCACCGCACAGTCCCAGACTCAGTGGCTTTCTCACTCACTCAGATCCCCCCCATTTGGGGAGGATTTTCAATTGACCTGAATTCGGAAAATATCAAAATAAAAACCAAACCAACTAAAACTTCAGGGCTGAAGGCATGAGGCTCGGAGGAATGACAATCTTCGGCACTGCACTAAGACCTGCGCTGTCATAACCCTATTTGAACCTCACAACCACCATCTGAGGCATCTACCTTATCAGTCCCATTTACAGATGGGAAAACTGAGACTTGCAGAGACTAAGAAGGATGCCCAAGGACAAAACACTGGGAAGTGATGGGGCCAGGGCTCACCGCTCTGTTTCCAGACACAGGCACCTGTGCGCTAAAGAACAATCTAGGGCAATATAAAAACTGTCTCAATAATAGTGAAGTTTTAAGAAATCTGAAATTATGGGAAAAATATAACCCCGAGAACAGAAAGAGCTCCACCAGTCAAAAGTTGTAACAAATCACTTTTCTCCCCTCATGGAGGAGAAGTTCTTTTTCTTTAGCCCTTTTTTCCTGAAAATGTGGACTTTCAGTATTTCTGACTCTGCAGAAGACCCTCGGGTCCCCAAATCTCAGAGATCGTTTTATCTTATCAGTTGAAGAAAAAAAAAGGTTTTTGAGGTAGCAACACGCATTCAAATTCCAACTTCACCACTTACTCACTGAGTTACCTTGGCAGTCATGTAATTTCCTTGAAGTTCAGTCCCCCAACCATAAAATGGAGAGTCTTCAAGGGCCATTATAATTATATATAATAATATATGGTTAACTAATATATATGAAGACCAACTCAGTGCCTGACACATAACAGGTGCTTACTTCTTGCTTTTCTCATACTTTTCCTTAAACAAAAACAAAGAGAAGATATATTTCTTAAGTTCAGTTGTTGCATCACCATTTATGGCAAAAAAAAAAAAAAAAAACCCAAAGTAGAATCAACTTTCTTGGATGATGAAAATGTTCTATACCTTGATTCTGAGTGTGGGATTCATAGTATATACATATGTCAATGAACCATACACTTAAGGTCTGTGCATTTTGTTCTATGTAATTTATTTGTCAATAAAAGACAAATTCTTGACAAATAAACTTTAATTTTAAATTTAGCATTTCAAATATATTAATTCTATCAGCAAGCCAAATTATACAACATACATTTTTATTGTGCCAAGCTAGAACCCGTTAAAAGCCAAAAAAATACACACTACATATTTTTCAGCTAGCCCTAAAATTTTATTCCTCCGCCTTGCCCCTACTTTAATCAATCTTGTGGAAATTTACAGGAACTACCAATTCACCGCTCTATTCTGCAAGTGCCACGTTATAGCCAACCACCACCTCCATACACCAACGGAATCCACACTGATACAGGACCTGTAAGAGGTGAGTAGCGCTTTAGTACTTTCAGAGGGTTTTCACATCTGTAGACTCATTTAAATTTCAAAATCTTTGCAGGAAGACGCTGTGAAGCACTAGTGCCATCATGTACATGAGGACAATGATGGCTCAGAGAAATCGAGCCATGGACCCGGGGCCTCTTGGTAAGATGGTCTTGGCAGAGACTAGAACCTACATCTTCCAGCATCAAGACTCATCTCTTTCCATTACTCTGAGGAAAGGATGGCAAAACAAGTCCTCCCACCTGTGCCAACTAAAGATGACCCCACCCAGTACCGGCTAGTGAGAACCAATACGGTAAGGCCAGGAAGTCACATCATTAAACTCCTCTGGCCTTAGAAAAGGATGGATTCTGCCTAAAGCGTATTTCTCCACTCTTTCCAGAGTTGCTTTTGGGGACCAATATTTTTATATCCAACATGATTCTTCTCAAAGGAGAACATTAATGCCACAGATCCAGCCCAGCCTTCAGGCCTTTGCCCTGGAACCATCTTACCTTCTACAAACACTCTATGAAAAAAAAAAACTAAACTAAAACTAAACTAAAAAAAAAACCTAAATTTTTCCAGGTCAAATAAAAAGAAAAAATTCATAATTAAAGCCATGGTCTTTTAGACCAAAAAACTCAGTTCTCCCTTCTTTTCTCTTCTCTCTGCAAAATGTATTTCAAGACTAAAAGAGCCAATTAAAAATTCTATTATCATGAAGTAGAATTCTGTGGATGCAGCAATACTGAGCAAAAGCAATTATATTCCTGCCTTTCCAAAAATGTATAAAACCTAGGCCTACAGGTGTGTGTGTGTGTGTGTGTGTGTGTGTGTGTGTGGGAAGGCAAGAGAGTTATTACAGAATTGAATTCACATATCTACCACAAATCAATTAATAATACCGTAGTATAATGACATATTTTCCATTATCTAGAGGAATTTCATTTTATTTGTTTTGTACCTTTTACACTTGAATTGTTATTATTTCACAGACAAAGTGGGGGGCTAATTAAGGCCTTTAATTTCACCTCTCCAAGACATTTTTTTAAAAGGCTTAACAATCCCAATCAGACCATTAGAAAAGTTCAAGAGAAAAACGAAGGATCTATGGCTACATCTGTTAAATTCTCCAGAATAGCTCAAGGCCTGTGTTAATTTAAAAGAAAATGGGAGAAGGAAGGGAGGGAGAGAGAGTGAGGAAGAAAGAGAATAAAGAGAAAGAGAGCAAGAAAAAGAGAGAGGAAGAAAGGAAAGAAAGAGAGAGGGAGGAAGGAAGGGAAGGAGGGAGAGAGGGAAAGAAAGGAGAGAAAAGGAAGGAAAGCAAAGGGAACAAGCCATCTCACTTATCCATCCACGCATCTCACAGCCGCTTTTATTGTTATTTATTTATTTCCTCCCCTTTGGAGCCAGATCCTTTTTTCTCATTTACTCCGACAGAGACTATCCTCCTGGATTGACCTTTTATTCTTTCCTTTTCCTTCACCCCTCAGGGCTATTGCCCTCGTGCCAGTAACTAGATAACACACTCTATCAAAGATTTTTTAAAAAACTCATTGGGCAGGCACTAGGGCTGTTAGTGGCATCAATCGTGGGCTGACACGGGCCGGGGTCAACCATTTATCTCTGCGCGTAGCCTGTGGTTACCGGGCAGCCATCTTGACTTGCAGATGTCACCTCCCCAGCCTGATAACATCTGCTTCTGAGTCGTTTTCTTCCCTCGTTTGGCCTGTTTCTTTGTTTTATTCCACTGGACATGTTTTCATACAAAATCTAGGTAGGAATGAGTGAAGCCCCTCCCTTTTTTCTGAGCCTTTTCAAATTCCAGAGCCAGGGAAACAGTTATGGGCTGGGAAAAGAATCTGGCTTTCCGGGCCAAATTTTTCAAAATAAAACTGAAACACTTTTGTTCCTTAGGACATTCAGCCATGCCCTTGAAGTTAAACTAAACTCACAGAGTGTTGCTCTGATTCCACTAGACATGAAATTTTAGTAAAAGATTTCTTTCAACTCAAATTTATTTTCCATGCTACTCCATCCTTTTCTCATCTTGTATTCTCCTCACCACCCCGGCCCCATACCATTTGCTATCATTTTGGTAACTTATTCAGCAGGCAGCATCATAGTGAAAAGAAAGTTTCACATGAGGCAGACTGCACTTCTAAATCCCAGCTCCAACATTTTAGCCATGGGGCCTTGGACAAGTCTCTCAACCTTCAGAAGCATCCATTTCCTGATCTATAAAATGGAGCTAATAATATCTACTCATAGGGCTGTGAAAATAACGTACACAAAATAGTCATATGCCTTGTGCCCGTCACATATAAAAGCTCAATATACATGAGCTACTATTTATTGCCTTAAAGTTAATAAATAGTCACTTAGCTGCTCAGGCAATGGAATTTGGTGGGTACCAAGCATGGCTCAGCCCATACACGAAAATCATCATCACCACCTATTTTTCTACCATTATAACCATTTATTTGAGTCTCCAAGAATTCTGTTATAAAATGCAAACATACCTGGAGAGTTTTGGATTTTATGAACTTAAACCTTAAATAAGAGTTGAAGTTGATTAAGAAAGGAAGACAGAAATTTTTTTAAAAAAGGAAAAAGAAGAGATGCTCAAAGGGGAACTTTATATATAGATATAATTTTTAATCTAAACCCCCTTATGTTCCTATAAAATCGAATAAATGTGAAATGTAGTCATCCTTTTCACAGCATTTTGTACTCTGTGTGAAATACTAAACTACGAGAGATTCCCAGGTTAAAACTTACCTTCATCCTCAAAATTCCCACTAGCAGATTCCCCTTTCAAAATTAACCCATATAAAATAGTCTTCCATTCAAACTTAAAAAACAAAAGTAAGTAAGTTGATAGCTGGTGAAGGTGGGAGATGGGTACATGGAGTTTATTATGTTATTCTCTCCACTTTAGTATATTTGAAACTGTCTATTTAAAAAGTTAAAGAGGGCTTCCCTGGTGGCACAGTGGTTAAGAATCTGCCTGCCAATGCAGGAGACACGGGTTCGAGCCCTGGTCCAGGAAGATCCCACATGCCGCGAAGCAACTAAGCCCGTGAGCCACAACTACTGAGCCGGTGTGCCACAACCACTGAAGCCCGTGCACCTAGAGCCCGTGCTCCCAACAAGAGAAGCCACCGCAATGAAAAGCCTGCGCACCACAACAAAGAGTAGCTCCCACTCACCGCAACCAGAGAAAAGCCCGCGTGCAGCAACGAAGACCCAACGCAGCCAAAACTTTTAAAAATAAATTAAATAAATAAATTTTTTAAATAAATAAAAAGTTAAAGAAAAAAATGGGCCCCAATAAATATATTACCTTATATAGGCCAACTGCACTGCTCTTCCCAATTGTACCATTGAAGTGTGTGATACACAGTAAATAATACGGTCAGTTTTCCGCGGTGCTGATACTGAAAGGGATGGTTTCTTAGGATGGAACAAAGAAGTCTTAAAAATTGTCTAAAAAAGTCATAAAATTTATGGATAGGTATATAGTCATAGACATGAATATATTGCCCTCACGCATTGCCGACATTGAACCTATGACCCTTCCAAGTTTATTCATCCAACATACAGAACATGTCTTTTAATTACTTCACCAAACTACCATACGTCTACACTCAGTGCCTGTAGACACTGAACTCAGGAGTGGCCGTCTCTAAACTCTCCAGCTTGAAGGTTATGAGGTGGAGGAGCCGGAGAAGCGTTAATGGCTCATGACATCCCTGGCCAATATTCCCTTGGCCAGGATCAAAGCAACTGGATGCTGAAATTGTAGAGAATCTTTTTTGGTCTCTTTTTATTATCTCTTTTTACATTTTCTGCTCTAAGCAGGTATCTTTTTTGCAGTAAGATGAAAAGGTGTTTTGTCTTGTTTTGTTTCGTATACTAAAGCACTTAAATGGAGAGTCCAAAACAGTAGGAAGAGAGAAGCTGGAATTACCGGACAATATGATACTGGCAGGTGCCTAAAAATTATAACACTTGTGTGTCTCCTACAACAGCACCCCCATCCCTAACCTTACAAGACACATTGCCTCATTTCCCAGAAAATTTAAAAAAAGAAAATTAGGCTGAATATTCTGGAACTACAGACCTAGTCTCCAATTACTTCACTAATATAATACAGCAAAGGAACTTACGAGGTTCTCTCTGTACTGCAAAGATTAGTAATTTCTACAAAATATTGCTCACATTATCAAGACTTAATGAAACAGTTCAGAAAGATATTGTGAAAATCACCTGTCAAGCAGATCTCTATTTCTGCAACCCTCAGGAAAACCCAGCTGGCAAATGGCCAAACTATTATGTTTGTGGAGGCCAGATGCCTTCCTCTGTAAATGGAAGGCCTTTCTGAGTAAATCACCCTTTGTACAACTTATTTCTTTGGTAAAAGTATGACGCTTCTGTCTTTCCCAATGCCTCCAGTCTCAATAACAGTTTCTAAAAGCTTCATAATGAAAGTTTTGAGACCTGATTTCCATCTGGTGACCATCAGCTTTAATGATGCTCACTCAGGTATTCATCCAACAAAACTTTATTCCTATAGAGTTCCTACAGTTATGAATATCAAGCCTCAGACTGCAAATTGCTACCCCATCGGCATAAATGAGCACACATCCACACACGGGCATGTCCACTGAAATCACTGGCAGAGCAGAAGGGTAGAGGAAGCAGAAAATCTCGCTGGAAGGACCTAGAACACAAGTGGTAGGACAGTGCCCACAAGAAGGCAGGGGCTGAAGGGTCTGTGGTGGGTGAGCGAGCACAGCTAGACCCATGCGCCTAGCTGAGGTTGAAGCTCGGGAGGTAAATTTTCATATACTTGTACTTTCTCCACTACCCAGAGATCTACTTCCACAAATTTATATTGTAACTTCACATACTTATTTTGGAATTGTTTATAAAAGAGAACAGGTTTCCTTTCTTCTTCTTTGAAAGGTTTTTTCCAAAGAAAATTATTAATTTAGTAATATTGCTAAATGATTATTCTGTTGTTATTAAAATTACTATTTTAATAATACAGGCTCTGGAATTCTTCTGTCTTTGAGTCCCTGCTCTGCCACTTACCTGCTGTGGGTCCTGAAACAAGCTACTGAACCTCTCTGAGCCTTTATGGATCTGTAAATTGGAGATGATAGGGACTTCCCTGGTGGTCCAGTGGTTAAGACTCTGCACTCTCAATGCAAGGGGAATGGGTTCGATCCCTGGTTGGGGAACTAAGATGTTGTATGCTGCACGGCGCAGACCAAAAAAAAAAAAAATTTTAAATGATAATAGTAATCACGTCAGAGCTCTATTCTGAGGGTTGAATGGGAAGTTCAAGTAAAGGGCTTCACTCAGTCCCCAAGAAGAAGTCACTATTCAGCCAACGTTACCTCCTTCCCTTAGTAATAGCAGTGTTTCTTTCCGGGAAAATACAGAATATACTTCCCTAGATGGTATCATATCTACTACTGAAATACCCTATTATGTTTTTCCTTCCATTTTCCTCAGTCTTCCCAAAACAGCAAGTATACACTTGGTTGTTCCATTTTAATGTTTGAAAACCATAGATTTATCCAGATGAAGTGATGAATTCTGTGAGCAGAAGGGATTCAGCAAAGGAACGAAGAATCACCTTCTGAGGCTGTGGCCCCTGGATTGGAGGGGGTACAATGTGAAGATGAATTTAAATGCTGGAATGGCTCTGCAAGAGAACTACACAATCTCCTGTTCAAGAAGCTACCAGTACAGGACAGTTTTATAACAATTTTACCGAGCCGAGGAACTGGGAATTGTTCCCCATGCATTTTCAAGGCCCCCTCAAGGCCTGGGTGCTGAAGGCTTCAATCAATGTGAGGCTAGAGGATGTGAACTGTAGCCCAGATTTCATGTCACATAGCAGAGTGAGGCTTCCTTCCAGGAGTCTTTTCCATTGTTAACGTGTAAGAAACATTAATGAATTCCTATCTCAAATGTGCAGAAGCCTCGCACAAAGACAGAAGCAAGCCTGTCCTCTCCCTGCACTCTTCTAGCTCTGGATTAAGAAGGTACAACTTTCAGGGCTGCTGGGACAAGGGTCCCAATTCAAACCTTCAGTCTCTGCCCCCATTAAAATTTAAAACCAGATTCAACCCATCATAGAGTGGCACCAGAGGATTGCAATTTTATCCAGCATGATTTTTATTAGCCCTGCAATTTCTTAATGGGCTCCCCCGAGGGCTGGCTGGTAGAATCCTGCACTACCCGTCCAGATTTGCTACAGGCAGCTTAATAAACATGGCACCTGTCCTGTGACAATTGTCATAACCTCCGACCAGGGTGCAGAAGACAGAGCTAAAGGTTAGCAAAACCACCATTCAGGTGGCAGGGTGGGGAGGATGCTGGAAATTGTCATCTGAAGAAAACTACTGCTCCCTGGGTCTGCGGTTCCTCCAGCCCGGCCAGCGTTCCCAGGAGCCAAGCCGGCAGCTCGCCGCCTCCTGCAATCAGCACATTTTACACATCTCATCAGTGTCACCACTCATGACATCTCATTATGCACCAGAGGTGGAAGTGGACAGGTATGGAACACCCGAACTTTTCCTTTTCTTATTATTTCTGCAGCTCACCATGAAGCTGGGAGTTAATTAAGTCCTGTGGGACAATCAGTGTCTTTTTTGCTAGGTTAAATTACATTATATACAGATGCAAAAAAGAGAAGAAAAAAATAATCCCTCAACTCTTTCCTGCTTAATAGAGTACGTTAGAAATATGATGATTCCAAACTAGAAGGTGAAGTCGAAGGCTCCTTAGCATACAACGTTTCTAATGAAGTCATATGATGAATCCACCAGGGATCTCCTTCCTTAAGGATCTCAAAGCACTTTCAAAAACACTTTTAAAGAACTCCTTGCCTCAACTCTGAGAGAAAGTTGACTTGGGGGATGATAGTCAATCCTATAGTATAGGTAGGAAAATTCCCTCAATCAGACTGGAGGAGAAAACTTCCTTTGGATTTGTAAAATCCTAGACTGAGAAGAAACCTTCAGAGGTGACACAGGATCAGAGAATGTGAGGATGGGACCTTTCCTGAAAATGATCTAGTCCAAGATTTCCCAAAATGTTCCCCAGGCAGCCAATGGGTATTGCATGGAAGCAAGAAATAAGTACGATTCTTGTGAGCAGAGAGGTTTGGGAAAAGCTGACTTCAACAGAATGAAACTACCTTCCCCTTAATGTGGAATTCGTGAGTGAGTCTGCAGCGTTTCCCAAACTTATTTGACCCCAGACCTTTTTTTCTAATGGGCCATTCTTTGTTACTAATTGTCCACAGAACCCACCTTGGAAGATGCTGCATTGGTCCCATTGCTCGTTACAGATGGAGAAACTGAGGTTCTCCCAAGGACTTGCCCAGAATCACACAGGTAGGTGACACCCAAGCTGGGAGGTAGGACCCAGGTCATCCACTCTCAGACCGACCGCTACCGGTTACCGTTGCCTCTCTGTAACTCACAGCACAGAATCACCTGTGCTTTCCTGTCCCTCAACGAGACATGGGGTGTCTCTCCATATTACCTTCAGCACACCCATCCTCAACCCTCTCTCAGCTGCAGCTTTCTGATGTCTCCTTTCCTGGGTTCCTGCCTCAGCACTGCCCTGTATCCACTTGCATCTGAGCTGTCAGTACTAACCTGGCATCGGGCCACACTTCAGCCAGCAGTTCTGACTCTGATACCAGCCCTAAGGGATATTTCATGAGACAAAGTGGCAGCTATGAAATTTACAAAGCCTCAAACAGCCTTACATTTTCTCCTGGATTAAATCCACACTCCTTAGTTTGACACTCAAGACGGCTTATGTTTCCCAACCTTTATTTCCAGTGACTCCCTTCCCCATTAATTCCTTTCAAACTTTACACTCCAGCCAAATACAATTACTTATATAAAAACCATGTTTCCCCACTTCTGGGATTCTGTAACACTCGTCTCTTCACTAGTATACATTTTCTCCTTATCTCCCCTTATCCTTCAAATCCTCATAAATTTAGGCCCAGATAAAATGACACACCTTCCAGGGAATTTGTAGGTAATGATTTTTCCATCCAGAAGATTTCTTGGCCTTCACTGATTTTCCATAGTAAAATATGAATACCTTTATTATCCCATTTATTACATTTTGCTTATACTACAGTTATTGGGGTTTTTATATCTCCCCTATTGAAGAGAACATTCCACACGGTAGGGGTTATTCATCTGTAGGATTAACCCAACCCTTTCAAAGTTTACCGAATTATTTTATCCAAGCCCTTCATAGTTTCAAAGTCTTCTGTCATCTTTCAGAACAACCATCTGACCATCCTGTACAGGGACTAATACAATGGCTGGCACCCTGGGATTTCCCTGGCAGTCCAGTGGTTAAGACTCCACGCTTCCACTGCAGGGGGCACAGGTTTGATCCCTGGTCAGGGAACTAAGATCTCGCATGCTGCGCGGCGTGGCCAAAAAAAAAAAAAAGGCTGGCACCCTGAGAGTGATCTGTAAAT
This sequence comes from Balaenoptera acutorostrata, assembly GCF_949987535.1. Taxonomy (NCBI): domain Eukaryota; kingdom Metazoa; phylum Chordata; class Mammalia; order Artiodactyla; family Balaenopteridae; genus Balaenoptera; species Balaenoptera acutorostrata. Next base: position 81,772,927 of record NC_080073.1, read on the forward strand.
GATATTTGAGAAGGGTTGAGGACAATAATCTTATTTTCCCAGTGTAAAAGTACCTTGCCCTCTCTGCTGGCCATATTGCTGTATTTGCTCGCTTTCTTAGTAAAAGTCATCATGTGGTGTCCAATGCATACTCATTGGTGTCAAGCAGAAACAGAACAAAATATATTTGCTTCTGCTTGGCCATGCATACTTTTCCCCTCTGGGAAGTAAAGAAGTTAAATGGCAGTGCTTTCAAGTGACTGGTACTGGAGCCGTGAGCCCAACAGTCCAGGTCCTTGCTTTTGACATTAATTCATGGAGGGGCCTTGGTCAGTTGACTCTGTCTACTCCACCCCGTGTATATATAGGTATTCATTACACAGGGACGCTGGGAGGATTAATTAATATTTGCCAAGCATTTGGAAGACCCATTATGAGAAACAAACACTATAACAGACCATTTCTTTCCCTAGATTGCTCTTTTCTTTGTTGTTAGAAGAAGGTTAGAACTGAATGATGAGCCATCCCCTTTGGGAGCTGGTACATCATAAAAACGACTACTGTCATTTTGAATCAGGAAGATGCACATCACAAAAGAAACACATAACTGTTTTTGAGGTCCTGCAGGCTACTGAAGGTATGTGTGTTTTATGTAGTCATGATGCTTTCTCATTTGCTTGTTTATTTGTTTGTTTCTTAAAGCAAACACTCTATGGAATTCTGAGGGAGGTTTACCAAACTCTTTGTTTCCTTTTCACTTAGCCAAATCCCTTATTGGCACCTTGTTCTCACCCCCATCAAAATTCCATGCAACAGCAATGCCTTAGATTATCACAAAGGACCAGTGAGGAGACTCAGAGGAAGAGGCCTTAGTTTAGAGCCATAAAGACAAAAGTGAAGCCATTATGGTCAAGTGTTGGCTGACCTTCCAATATCTATTCCTCAGTTTCCCTTCATCAGTAGCCCTAAGATTTTCCTTCCAGGCATCACTGCTGTCATATTCTCACCCAGGTGCTGGGGGCTGGGATTGACTCTGTTCCAAGGTCCGCAATAACTGGCCAAAAACAGCCAGCAAATCCTATCACCCTGAGCACAAGGCAGTATGGTCACGTACAATGACTCGGTTTGGACCAATGAGTCATGAAGAGACATTTGTTGAGGGCTTCTGGAAAAGAAACTTCCTCCTTCTGAAACCATGCCCATAAAATACCCCTTTATTCACACGCAATGTAGATAGGGGAGCAAGTAGCCCTGGGCGCTACTGGCAACCATCTTTTGCCCACAGAGGAGGCAGCCTTAGGTTGAATCTGACCCCATGGAAGGCAGGGCAGAGACGTGGAAAGAGCCATCTCATGAGTGAGCACGGAACTATTGAGTCAGGCCATGCCTATGACTCCTGACTGAGCTTTTCTGTCCCATGAGCCATTCTGTGAGACACTTTATTAAGTTTACTTGAGTCGTGTTCTTTTTCCCTTGTGATTGAAATCTTCATAATAAGATTTTTTAAATAAAATTTAAAGAAAGAAATGAAAGAGCCTAAGTGTAATGGAAAAACGCCTATACATAGATTCTACAGGGCTATGGATATGCATATAGACTACAGTATAAATATATGCTCTGTTGGAACAAACTTTCTTCGTACATAATGTTCCAGAGTGATTCTTAGGAGGAAATAAATAGAGATTCAGCACAGGTAGAGATACCAGAAATAGCCACATCTCCCCCCAAATTCCCACAGTTTGCAACAACACTGCAAAAGAAGATGATTAATTTCTCGGCACTAGAAAATTCCACAGAGGATCTTCAGGGCATCAGGGTGAGAATGGAAGCACACCATCAATGAAGGGGGAGGAAAGTGGGAATCCAGAGTCTGGTAAGGAGACTGGCTTTACCCCGCTAACTCCCATCAGGCCATAAGTTCTGCCTAATGGTCCCATCTCATAGTCCAGCTTGTCATCCCTGCACCAAGAACATAAACCAGGACGTCATTCCATGTGGACTCACAGAGAAGAATTAAAGGCATCATGTGGAATGCAGTGAATCAGCCACCAGGCTAAAGGTTAGATGGGGTCATTAGTCTATAGCTAGGACTGGCTAGATGACGTGCAGTAAAAAACAACCCCAAATCCTCATGGGCACAACACAAACTCCACTACAAATGTTGGCAAGTCTCCAGGATGGAATAGCTGTCCTCTATAAGCTGACACCACACTCTGGACCATTTAGTCATCACGGCAAAGGAAAAGAGAGGGCTGGAGAGTCGAGCCCTAGACATGAAGGGTTTCTACCCACACGCTAAGCAAGTGACGTGGCCCATCACACTTCAAAAAGGGGTGGAGTGTGCCAAGCTTCCTAGGGCTCAAAACAGATGAGAACTGGATAGTGGAGGAGACTACCACAGAGGGAACTAACTGCAGAGCTGCTGTACGTTCTTAGTTAAAAGATACAGTTCTGGAAAATCAGTTAAATATCCGTTCATCTTGGGAGGTGACTAGCACTTCATTGTTAGGCACTTAGGCTTAACGACCAGCTCAACCCTGCTTCCAAAAGCATCTCCCTCCAAAGGCACACACCCCTGAAGACAAACACTGAATAAAAGAGGTGGTTTAAAGGGAAGGAAAGGAAGAAGGGAGAGAAAAGAAGAAAAAGGAAAAGAGGAGAGGGGAAGAAAGTGAGGGGAGGGGAAGGGAAGGGAAGGGAAAAGGAGAAGGGAGAAAAGAAAGAAAAAGAAAAGGAAAGAAGAAAAACCAAAAGGAGAAGAAAGGAAAGGAGAGAAAACAAAAGTCAAAAAGTGTTTGGGGGGGGGGGGGGGCTTCCCTGGTGGCGCAGTGGTTAGGAATCCGCCTGCCAATGCAGGGGACACGGGTTCGTGCCCCGGGCCGGGAAGATCCCACATGCCGCACAGCGGCTAGGCCCGTGAGCCACAACTACTGAGCCTGCGCGTCTGGAGCCTGTGCTCCGCAACGGGAGAGGCCACGACAGTGAGAGGCCCGCGCACCGCGATGAAGAGTGGCCCCCGCTTGCCACAACTGGAGAAAGCCCTTGCACAGAAACGAAGACCCAACACAGCCAAAAATTAATTAATTAATTAATTAATTTAAAAAAAAATAAAGTGTTTGAGGATTTCAGTAATACAAGAAACAAAATCAATTAGGGAATAGAAAGTAGTTTCAAATTAGCCTCTAACTAGCTATACACATTATAAAGAAAATGTAAAATTTGTTGCATCACTGTATTGCACCAATTTTCTAGGAGAATCTCCTTAAACAGAAAGTAGGGATTAAATTAAGCAGTGGGGTTTTGCTTTTTTAACAGCCAAGGATCAGGGGCATGAAAGCTAGTTTGTAGTCAGTAGAAGAATGAATAGAGTGAGAGACCTGCAGAGACTTGGTCTTGTCAAATCAAGTAACATCCTTGAAGATGCCAGCTTGAATCACAGCACCTTTAACATAAGAAACCATCCCTAGCGCCAATGATAGTGAGGTAGTGAGTATGGGCACAAGGAAGGGGCTGGCTGCCCACCACGATACTTATCTGCATCCCTCCTTTCCCTTCCTACTTGTGATCTGTATCAGCTGCCTACATTTACTCACCACTCACTTATTCCTTAACCCCTCAAAATCTGGTTTTCCTCCCCAACAATACTGTCCTGCAGCCTCAAGCATCACTAAGGACCTTCTGATCACATTACCTTTTGATGTGCCTCATCACCCCTTCCTTCAGTCTCTCCCCTCCCCTGGCTTCCACGACACTGCAGCAAGAGTTTTCAAAGATACTTTTAGCAACAGAAACCTTCTTTCAAATGAGATCTTGCTTGGAACTCCTACTGACTACCATTGCTTTATAGTAGACTTGAAATCGGGCAGAGTAAGTCATCAAAGTTTGTTCTTCTTTTTAAAGGTAGATTTGGCTATTCATTACATTTCCATAGAAATTTTTAATCGGCCTGGAAACTGCTACCAAAAAATAAAGTTGGGTTGTTTTATTGGAATTGCATTGTTTCTAAATATTAACTTAGGACTGACATCTCAACATTATTGAAAACTCCAGTAATGGATCTCTTAATGTTTCCTCTGATTTGGATTCATTAAGCTTTTTGGATCTATGGGATTGTATTTTTCATCAAATTTGAAAAAATTTTGGCCATTATCTCATTAAATATTTCCCTATCCTTCCTACCTCCTCTTCCATTTCCATACCTCCTACCTACATAAGCAACCCTGAGCCCCAGCCTCCGATGGCTCCCCCCAGGGAGACTGCTTCTCTCTGCCTGAGGTCTCTTTCCCTGGAATAGTGTTCCCAGACAGAAAGCTGCTCTCCTTGTGTGTTTCCCTTCTCTCAAGGATCACAGCCTTGTGCCGTCTATTATCCAAAGCCTGAAATATATTCCAACTAGTTTCACAGTTGTGTACAGCAGGAGGGTAAGCCTAAAATCATCACTCTCTCGTGGCCAAAACCAGAAGTCTGTCCATTCACATTTAAGAGCTACGCAGTAAAAATCTAAGTGGACGATCTGTATAAGCGGGATGTCATGAGGCTTCCAAATGTCCAAATCTGTGGGTCTTTACTCTGGTTTAATTGCTCCAGAAAAGCATCTTTTAGTCTCCTTTCTGGAAAGAATAGAACATGAATTGCCAGGATGCTGGAGCTGGGGGCAAAGGACAGAATTTCGTGCGGGGTCGGGGGAGGTTGACCTCTCTTAAAAGAGTAACCAGATCTTCCAGTCATCTTCGAGATTCTCCATCCCCTCCTCCCCTGTGCTTGATATCAGGCACCTAATTAATACAGTCTGTCCGTAAATTATGCCCCTGCTTCCTGGAGGAAGGAGTAGGAAAGAGATGTCTGCTTGGGTGCACCAATAGCAAGGTCCTGGGCTCTAGACACTCTTTATTGAGGATTTCAAACAACCCCTTCCTGCCTCATGACCGTTTCCTGGTACCTAAATTTCTCTAAATCCAAAGCTCTTCTAGGGCCCAGTAGAGCAAACTGCCTTGCTTTTTATCTAAATGTCCCTTTGCAGGAACTTAATTTTGGCTTTCCTCCTCCCCATGAAGTCATCCGCATTCTCCCATATACTTTCCATCTTCACATAACGCTGGGCATGTGCTACAAAAATCTCATTTTATCAAAAAGGGAGGTTTATGCCTCTGTTTCTTGTCCTCCTTTTATTATATCTACTTGAAACAGGAGGTTCCTGCCTCAGTTTGGCTAAGAGTTCATTGTTAACTACGTTAAGCTTCACAGCCATATTTTCAACAATTTTTACTCCGGTTTTGCTATTTTCAGGTTCTTTGTTCATTACTGTTTCTTGTTTCTCATATCATCTTCATCCTTGGATTCATTTTATGGTTTGCCAGAGCATGTGATTTTTCAGAGAGTGCACGGGGGTGATAAACGTTCTGAATTTTGTATAGCATACATGTCTTTATTCTATTTCTGTTCCAAACAGTATTTGACGGGGTATAGGATTCTAGGTTTAAAATCATCTCCCAGATAACTTTAATAGCACTGTTTCCAACTTCTTTTTCCACTGATATGGCAGATCAGATGTTCAGAGAAACCTCTTCAAGTTATCACAACTGAAATTGCTAGGTGAAACATCTGGATGAGTGGAGGGAAAGTAAAGGGATTCCTTCAAGGCAGAAATGAGGAGAATGCTGCTTTCCCTGCCCTTTTCTTCCTTCTTTCCCTGAGTCTGTCCTGGAGTTTCAGAGTTGCCTTGGGTTTGGCCAAGTTTAACAAAGACCCTAATACTCACAAAGGACCGTACCCGTCTCCTGTCCCCAAGCAAATAATCCCCTTTTTGCTTTGTGAGCTGCTCTTAAGACTTTGTCTTGAGAGCCACAGAGCCACCACTCTGAGTACACAGGGACAGAGAAAAAGAAAGGGAGAGGGAAAAGGAAGGGAAATGACCCTAGTAGTTCTCCCAAGCAATCCTTTCTTCAGTTACCTTGATATCTGCCCTATATGACTCTCAAGTTTGGAATTTCTCCTGGAGCTCCATTGAAAAGTATAGCTGACTCTTTCTATCCATTTTCTCTAAACTGGCTTTGCATTGTGTTTATTCTGCTGTGATTTCTCTACCCACCCAACCCAGTCCACTCCTTATCCTTCAGAAATCCCTCAAAACCTCTGGCTGTCTTATGGCACCTTATTGTGTTTTCCAGCACTCTTAGATTTTTGCTTTTTCCAATATCTTTTCTCTTGTTTCATGTACCACGGCGATACATAGTAGGTATAATCAATGTCTTCTGAAGAAGAGACAAATGCACCTGTGCTAAAATGGAAAGATGACCATGATGCATTCACTCATTCATAAACCCATTCGTCCATTCAATAATTTTTAACAGGATCTGCTGTGTATTAGGCATAGTTCTAAGCTTTGGGAAACAGCAGTGACAAAACAAAATTCTTCTTTTCAAGGAGCTGATACCCTAGAGTGTCAATAGGTTTTTTAAAATTACAAGTTGAAGAACAATATTAATGATGCAATAACATCTTTGTGTGCAAATGAGTGTATGTACACCAGTGTGTGTGAGTGTGTGTGTGTGTCTCCTTTCAGATAGAATCTTCAGGGGATGGAATTGGAGAAGCAACATGTGAGAAGGCTTCTTTTAACTGCCTTTATTTGTGTTTCTATATTGTTCATTTGTACAACTGATTCAGGCTCTGTTCTAGGCAGTTGGGATACATAAGCAAACAAAGCAGGTAAACATTTCTGCCTTCCTGAAGATTATGTTTTAGCAAGAAAAGTCAGATGCAAAACAATAAACATAATAAATTAGTATCTTACATAATATATTAGCAGGTGATAAGGACTATGGAAAAAATAAAACAGACTAAGGAAAATTGTAGGTATGATATATGGAGTGAGCAGCACTGGGTTGTAACTTTAAGTAGCGTGGTAAAAGTAGACTTCATTGAGGAAGTAACATTTCAGCAAAAAGTTAAAACAGAGGGTTGTACTTGAAAAGGGATGGGGAAAGATGCTCAACATTGCTAATTATTAGAGAAATGCAAATCAAAACTACAATGAGGTATCACCTCACACCAGTCAGAATGGCTATCATCAAAAAGTCTACAAATAATAAATGCTGAAGAGGGTATGGAGAATGGAGGAACACTTCTACACTGTTGGTGGGAATGTAAATTGGTGCAGCCACTATGGAGAACAGTATGGAGGTTCCTTAAAAACTAAAAATAGTAGAGTTGCCATATGATCCAGTGACCCCACTCCTAGGCATATATCTGGAAAAGATGAAACTCGAATTTGAAAAGATACATGCACCCCAACGTTCACAGCAGCACTATTCACAATAGCCAAGACGTGGAAGCAACCTAAATGTCCATCGACAAATACCACTTATATGTGGAATCTAAAAAATAACACAAATGAACTTGTTTACAAAACAGAAACAGACTCACAGACATAGAAAACAAACTTACGGTTACCAAAGGGGAAGGAGGGAGGGAGAAGGATAAATTAGGAGTTTGGGATTCGCAGATACACACTACTATATATAAAATAGATAAGTAACAAGGATTTACGGGGAACTAGATTATCTTGTAATAACCTATAATGGAAAAGAATCTGAAAAAGAATATATATATATATACATATATATGTGTGTGTGTGTGTATAACCAAATCACTTTGCTGTACACCTGAAACTAACACAATATTGTAAATCAACTATACTTCAATTTAAAAAAGAAAAAGAGACAGTATTTTAAGCAGAAGACAGTATTTTAAGGAGGAGACAGTATTTTAAGCAGAAGGAAGAGCAGATGCAAAAGTTTCAGTGTGGAAGTGAGCCTGGCGTGTTCCAGGAACAGCAGGGAGCTGCTGGGCCTGGACAGACCAGGTACAGGTGACAGAAACAAGAGGTGAAGCCAAAGAGGAGTTGGAGGTGGGAAGCTGGTGCAGAGAATGGCCCTTTAGATAAGTGTAAGGACTTGCTTTTGAGAGAGAATTTGGGAGCCACGGAAAGGTTTTGAGAGGAGTGTAATTACCTGACATATTTGGAAGGGGTCACTGGGGCTCCATTAGAATAGACTGAAAGGGGAGGCAGAGGGAGGGGCAGGGAGACCAGCTCTGTAATCATCAGTAGATGATGGCGGAGGTGACAGCCGTAGACTGGCTACAAAGCAGTCAGATGAAAGGTACAGACAACAGATTTCCTGATGGGTCTGATATGGGATTCGGAAGATCAAGGATGCCTCCACGGCCTGAGCAACTGAAAAGCTGCCATCAACTCAGTTCAGGACTATGGTGGGGGGAAGAGGCGCTAGGGGAGAGCAGCAGTGGAGATCAGGAGTTCAACTCAGAACCTGTTAGACTTGAGATGCCATTTCGGTATCCAAGTGAAGATGCCAGGAGGCAATGAAGTCTGGGAATCGAAAGTTCAGGAAACAGTTCTGGGCTGGAGATTACAATTCTGGAATCAAGAGCATGGATATATAGATATAGATATATAGATATAGATATATAGATATACTTCAAACATCTGAAAAGACCACTGGGAAAACTGACCCATAATTTTCCCACCTCCCACACTGAATTTTCAATCTCTCTGAACACTTTGCTGAACACAAGTTATCGAGTGCTGACTATTGCATGTGCCCCCTACCCTCCACTCCCTCTGCCACTTCCCTCCTTCGATTACCTCTCACCCATCTCCCCTCGGTTTCCCAGGGTGTCCCACACCCAGCTACCAGACCAGTGTGACTAAAGCACGCCTGGGATCTTGCAGTAACTCCTTGAGGACTACTTGTCACCTGATGAATTAAAGGACAAAACACTGAACCTGCCATCACAATCTCATCCTAGCCCATCTTTCCAAACCTACGACTCACTAGTCCCCTTCATATACACCATGCTCTTCATACTATTCCTGTGGGCTCTTGCCTCAGTGCCTTGTGCATCCTGGTTTCGCCACCAAAAATACCTTTCCTCTGCATCCCCACCTGCCTGAACCCTGCCCATCGTTCCTGGCATAATACAAATGCTACCTACTTACCTTCAGTTGACTGCCCCATCTGAAGGTAACCTTTCCCACCTCTGACCCTCCACTCTAGGGTAGGGGGAAGAGCATGGCATGGGCAACAGTTCCCAAAGTGAGGGCAGCAGGACGGATACCAGCCCCCAAAGAAATTCTGGGAATAAAGGGCTCTGTGGACAAACAAGTTCAGGTAATACTCTACACTACAGCCCTCTCCTAGAATTTTACATTATATATTCATACACTGAATGCTCTCAATAAACATATATATATATATATATGTTTTATATATATATATATATATTTAACCCAACTTTCATAAATGTATTTGAGTTTAGAACCCTTTTATCCCAGAATACTTATTAACTTTTTATGGAACTAGTGTTCCAAGGTTCTCACATAATACTTGGACCTAGAGACCAGAACTCTAGTCCTGATAAAGCACCTGGCAGTGTTGGTTCTTCCCAGGCCCAGAAAAGGCAATTGTGTACCTAAGGTCCCCAGACTTCCCAACATCTATGGGACAACCATACATCCCAGGACTGGAGTTTCCTAGGCACTGACATTAGCCTAGTAGGTTTAGACACATGCCCCTCTGGTTCCTAAAGATTAATTGGCTTATTTCCTCCACAATGACTTATGGCTGCATGGGTTATGATGCCAAATTACAGCTGTGTCATTTATCAGGTCACCTCTCTTTATGGACCTCAGTTAACTCATCCCTTGCTGAGGCACTGGTCGGATGGTGTCCAACATTACATCCAACTGTGATGAACTGACTCTTCATGTCCTTCTTTGAACCTCACCTACCTCCATACACGACCTGTCTTCCCTACTGTCCCATAAAGTGGGGTCTCTTTCCACATTTTTTTTCTCTTTCATAGTAGAGGACCTTGAACGTGATTGGAACTCAATAAATACATGCTGTATAAACATTTAAAGATGACAGACATTTAAGGCCCCCAAAAACCTCAAAATTAGTCTTTGAGATGATGGGAAATTCAATGAAATCTGAGAAGTGCAATGATCTGGTCAAAGCAGCAAGCACTACGGAGAAATGATCCTGTATCATTTTCTAGCACTGAGACTAGCAAATGAGCATGGACAAGAGCAACCAACATTGGACATTTACTGTGTGTGAGGTGCAGTTCACAGCGGCTCACATGCTAGAATCCTCATACCAACCCTACTTGGGGGGGGTGGGGTACCATTATTCTCCCCACTTTACAGCTGAGAAAACTGATGCACAGAGGGGCTAAGTTGCCTGAAGTCCCCCAGGGAGCAACTGATGTATTCCAGTCCCAGCAGTCCAGCTCAAAGCCCACCCCTAACCCCTGTGCTACCTGCCTCTCCCTCCCTGTCACCGGCATTTGCTCAGATGTGCGCCCTAACAACCCAGCTTATTATTCCCCAGGTGGAAACTGAAGCCCGGAAAGCCTTAAAGAATGCTCAGTGTCCCACAGCTAGTCTTCAGCCCACAGCTCTCTTTCTACAATTCGATGCTAATTCAGCAGCCTCGCTCACTACAGTAAACCTTTGAGACATCACTGCCAGCCAACTGCTGAGAAGGGGCACGGGCATGAAGAGGAGGCTGTGATTAGGGGACCATAGTGCTGCAGATAAAGAATTAAAGCTATCAGTACACTGAAAGGAAGAGGTGAATTTGGCAGGGGGGGACACAATGAAGGAAGAAGCAACAGCCCTGTGCAACAACCTGAAGGTTTGGGAAAGGGGTGTGAAAAGCGTGGGAGGTAATAGGATGGACAGGGAGACCCCGGGGGAGGGGGGGATGGAAAGGCAGACAGGCAACAGCTTAGAAAGGACAGAAAAATCACGTTATTTGTAACTGCATGTTTTTTCAGCACCAGCCTAAAAGTTATAGAAAAACAGGCCTCGCGAACCCAGGAGGTACAGTTTGGGATTGCAAAGGTTTCATCGGAGCAGCATTCATGTGAGGGTCTCCGATAGCGTGTGGCACTTAATAGGTGCTCAATAACCGTTTGTTCCAATAAAAGAGACAAAAGAGGGATATCTGAGGATCGCTTTCATAAAGAGAAAGACACCTAAGGGAGTAGGTGCTCAATAAATATTATTTTTTATCTGTGCACCATGAGAAGCCTGGAGAGTTGTAAAAGATTATCTGATACATTTCCAAAGAGCCCTTTGCCTCTGATTTCAATTTTCGAAAATTCCCTGGGAGGCTGTGGAATCTCCCACAAGGGACTTTTAAGGACACATTCTTACAAAACCCACTTGGAGGGGTGGCTAAGATGATTTAAAAATGGATGGGTGAGGTAGGGAGGCTGGACCAGATGACCCCGCAGACCTTTTCCCTATTCGGTCCTAATTTCCACAGCATCCCCTCAGAAGTAGAAGTTTCCACTCTGCTCTACTTGGCACAGAGATGAACGGGATGGACCAGGAGACACTGCCATCCCACCAACTGAGGATGGCTGAGTGATTTGGAAACCTTCCAGAAGGGCCTGGTTAAATTGTAGGCCATTTATTTCATGGAGAAATAAACCACTGAGAGCTTCTTTCAAACATGCTCATGGAAAGCAGGACAAAATGCTGAGATTATCTGTTCAGAATTTGCTTTAAAAGAGCCCAGGCAGCACTCATTTATTTTTGAGAAAATATATGATTAACCATAGTTAACTATGAATTCAGATGCTGTGCATTAGACCAGCTCCTCAAAGTTTGAGAGCATTTAATATTATATATCGCTGCCATTTGGGCTAAATTGTTTTTTTAATGTACACAATATTACAAATTTAATTTGAGCTGTTTGAATCAGTCTGTAAAAAAGATTTGATTATACCTGAGTGTTCTGGCCCCAGCTTTTCTGTATCTCAGTAATCTTGGCGGTAATTGGCTGATTAGGCGTCTCACACTCCATCTTTGCCTCAGTTTCCATGGTAATGGTACAGGAGCTATTATAGATGAGAACTTCATCTCTTTCCACTTTAGGGCTGAAACGAGAGGGGAGGTTAAATGGGGTGTCATCAATCTTAATGAAATGCAATTATTTTTACTCTTATTAATCATTGCAAGCCATTAGCTTGTGGCAACTACAGGCCACCATTTGTCAAATTTTGCAAATTTCTGTAATTTTGTTTCCATTCTTTTATTGTTTATTTGTTTTCCCTTTATCTGCACACCCTGCAATGAAAATGCACATGGTAAATATCTTTCACTGAGGCCTTTCTCTTTTCCAGCTCTATCAGGAACATTAGCAAAAGCTTCTCCAAACCCAACCAAAGAAGCAATGCACAGATAATACTTCCAGTTCCAAAAATGGAAGCAAATGTTGGGAAAAAAATTTTTTTTTCTTTTCCCCTTCCCTCTTCCTGTTCTTACACTCAGTGATGGGGGAGTGAATTGCCTGAATCCCCCCAGGGCAGATGGAGAAATTGGAAAACCCACACGACTGGCTAACTGGTCCCTAATTCCAACTGTGAAAAAATGAGCTCACTTAGGCTTTCAATTCCCTCTCCCCAGCTGATGGCAATGAGGCTCTGTTGCTAGCAGTGGAACATTAACTTAGTAAATTAATTAAACTTACTTAACCGCCCAGACTAAGGAGATTCGATATATGTGCCAGTTATACTACCAGCCACTTGCTTTAAAAGTCCTCTTGCTTTAAGGAGAGAAACCAGACTGGATTTAAAATGAAAAACTGCAGTGTAGCATTACTGAATGTCTAAAAATATGTGGTCCAGAGGAGAGGAGAGCATGGAGTTTGCAGGGTATGGCCCCCAACAGGTGTGATATTTACTCAAGAATAATCCTGGCTTTAGGCATTATTGCAACTAGCTCCAAGATTATTAGTTATAATAATGCATGATGTTTTACACTTTTTAACAGTTTCATATGTATGATCTCATTTCAGCCGGTAAATTAGGTAGAGGCATAAAAAATGTAACTGAAAGAGATCTGGGGATTTGCATAAAGTCAAACACAAAAATAAGGCAACTCCGAGATGAGAATCCAAGGGGTCCCATCTCCTAGAGCAGTACTCCCAAGTTTTGAGATGCTGATGGGACATCACCACGAAGTTGGCATATACCACGGGAAGACAAGGATTGGTGATGAAAAGGGCAAAAGGTCACTGCTTGAGAAACTATAACTCATGTCCAACTAGAACATCTTTTTTCAAATCAATGTTGAAATGGTTTCTCCCACACTTTGCTAGAAATAATGAGCAGAATAACTATCACATCTACTTCATCTCATCTTCATGCTAAAACATTCCCAGCTCCATATCCACCCAAGACATGACTTCCATACTCACTGTCTTCTAGACCTACTGTAGATTGTCAATATGTTAATATTGTGCAGCCCAGTTTGGCTGACCATTGAGGCTGTGGTCTCCCTTTATCGAAGCCCTCCCCACCATGGCACCTAATACTGCGTTCGTTTTGTAGCCCCTAAGCTTAAATTAAGATGGTGGTGAACTCAAAGTCTCAGAGCCACAATTACCTGAGGATTTCACCATGCTGCATTTGTTCAGCCGATTTTCTGAGAAGCATTATAATGCAGAAGTGAGGCTTGAAAGCCAACCAGCTAGATTCGAATCCCCAAGCAGATATTTACCATCCATCTGACATTGTTGAAGACATGACTCTCTAAGCTTTGTTTTCCACGTTTATAAAATGAAGTTACTAATCATAAAGACCCTCTTTTAAAGAGGTGTTTGGGGGATGGAGCAAAATGAAGCCTACAAAATGACCTGTCCAGAATCTGGTGCAAGGAAGTGTCCGATAAAGTCAGTTCTTGTTATAGTTTTAGGTGGTAGTGACATAGGTGGTATTATTGTTGAAATGTCAATGTGGAAATTTACACTCATTGTTGTTACGGATCGTCTCACTGATGTGGACCCATTGCTCAAATACATTTTGAATCTGAGCCTGTAATGTAGCTACACATCCATTTAGCTGAGCCATCGTCCAGGGGTAGACAAAGCCACAGGATAAACACGGCATTTTCTCCTGGAGTGTCAGTTGCATGCAAAGATTCAGAAAAGCAAAGCAAAGTAATTTAACTTTCAAATTAAAATGTAATATTTAGATACCTATGGAAATATGATGAAGTAGAATGCAAAATTCACATGGACTTTTCAAATAAAACACCTGACTTCAACTTGATGCTGTGATAGGGTACCTTGGGCTTTGCAGCTAGAACCTTTCTTTTGCTACTGGGGGGCGGGGGGTAGGAGGGTTGCTAAAATAGTTTAAGAAGCTCTCCATCACCATTGCCATCATAAATCTCTTATAAAGCCATCAGAAAGGAAATGAAGTTGGTTTTCCACACCATCTCGTTCCTTGTGAATCGGTTCCCAGATTGCTACTCCCATTTCTGAAGGCTCACAAGCCATCTGATTAATAATTCATTCTGGAATTTTGTCAGGGATAATGTAAACTTAGTTGTCTGCCTTTCCAGAATTCCCTTTTTTTGCTTCTTAGGCAAGGGAAAGAATATTTGCCTGTCACCTCTCTCTGTTCTGTGCTCCCCTCTCATGTTCATTTCCAACTGTGGATCTTCACTCATATGAGCAGGTTCTTTATACTCACTATGTGATGATCTAAGATACTGACTTGAACTCAAGGGAAGGAGTGACCTTTACAACCTTTCTTGATCATGGGCTTCCACCTCCTAACAAGACTTCTTCTGCCCTTTCTAGGTTCTTCATCAGCAAAGGTTAGGGTAAAATGAGGTAAGTCACCCTGCCCTCTTTTCATCTGCCTGTAGCAATGCCCACCAGTTCACAGTGGATTGTTCCATTTTGCTAGTGACTCCAGAAACACAGTATATATCACCTGCCATTGGAAGGTCACTCCAGCTGACCGAGTCCTGAAAAAATTAAACAAAGCCTGTTTCTTCAGCAAGTCCTCTAACAGCTGGTCCCCCAGTAGAAGACCCTGCTGATATCTGTCGATGCTGTAACAAGGGTCGCTGTGGCTTTCCAGGCTGTTCCTGGAGGAGACAGTCTGTTCCCTGCATTCGTAGGCACACGACAGAAGAAGCAGATGTCACAGTGGGGTCACTGATCTTCCCAGGAAAGACTAGTGACCATGGTATAGAAGGGTCCACCTCCTTCCCACCTCTGTGATGTCGGGCGTAGGCCTGGCCACCATGGCATCCCTGACTCTGCCTTGCATTGTCCTGTGTTTCCAGGCTGCTTCCCACCCTGTGTGCCCTGCTTCCCAATAAAAGAAGAAAGTGAAAACAAATCATGTTCTTTTTGCTCTGAAAGAGTTAAAATCCTTTTCTGCTGGCTTAGACTTTTTCACAACGTTTAGCTCATATTTCTTTTCTTTTTTGGCCCTGATTATATGACTAGACATTTTTTTCATTAAAAAGCCATCATCAAGATGAGCAGAGACACCAGGATGTCAAAAATGGACTAACATTTGCAAAATTTCAAAGTTTCTTAATAATTACTATGTCATGTTTTCTTCCACAATCATCCTACAAATTAAGGAGCACAGTTGGCCAGATTTAACTATAGACATATATGTACATAGAGAAATACACAGATATAGATGATACGGATGTGCACGCACACACGCATGCACACAAATATTTATTTTGAGGGAATGTGGTAAGAATATTTGGTCCAAATGGTGGCAGACAGAGTTCTAGAACCTAAGTTTCCTGAGTCTCAATCTATTGCTCTTTCAGTCGGTCCAATCATATCCAAAAGTAAGCAGATATTCTCCTTGGATGCACTCTCTATGGTAGGCAGTAAAAACACATGCTGTCATTCTGTCTCTCACTTAGCCTGAAATTGCTTCCTATGTCTCAAATCTCCTGGACCCACACAGCCCAGCCAAGGCTCTGTTACTGATGCCGACAATACAGCATCATGCTGAGTACACTGTGAGTCAGAAGCCTTGGGTTCCAGCCCTGATACTGCCGGGGCTTGACTGTGTGACTTTAGAAAGATACTTAGTCTGTTCTTAGAATAGAATCCAAACTCCTTACTATGGCCTTTGAGGCCTTAATACCTCCCCGAGCTCTTCTCGAGCCACTTTTCCTCCTTCTTACCCTACTCCTGCCCTTCTGACCTCTGACAGTTCATGAAACTTGATGGGTCCTTTGCCCTTGCTGCCCCCACTGCCTGACTCTCCATAATGACACTTGTCCTTAGCTCAGCTTAAAAGGCACTTCTTCAGAGAAACCTCCTCTGAGCCGATCCAGTGATCCCACACCTGGGCATATATCTAGAGAAAACTATAATTCAAAAAGATACATGCACGCCAGGCGGGGTAGAGGTGGTGGTGGGATGAATTGGGAGATTGGGATTGACATATGTACACTAATATATATAAAATGGATAACTAATAAGAACCTGCTGTATAAAAATATAAGTAAAATAAAATTCAAAAAAAGTGTAAAAAAATATAAAAATAAATAAATTAGTATCTTTCCCTTGGGGGGGAAAAAAAAAAGGTACATGCACTCCAATGTTCATTGCAGCACTATTTACAATAGCCAAGACATGGAAGCAACCTAAATGTCCATTGACAGATGAATGGATAAAGAAGATGTGAGATATATACACACACACACACACACACACACACACACACACACACACACACACAGTGGAATATTACCCAACCATAAAAAAGAATGAAATAATGCCATTTGTAGCAACATAGATGGACTTAGAGATTATCATACTAAGTGAAGTAAGCCCGATAGAGAAAGACAAATATCATTTGATATCACTACCTACTGTGTAGCACAGGGAACTATACTCAGTATCTTGTAATAATCTAAAAGGGAAAAGAATCTGAAGAAGAACATATATATATATATATATATATATATAATATATTTGCATAACTGAATCACTTTGCTGTACACCTGAAACTAATACAACATTGTAAATCAACTATACTGCAATTTAAAAAATAATAGTAACAAAAAATGAAATAAAAAAATTTTTAAAAAGCAGCCTCCATTGTTTTTTATCACTTTATAGCCCTTATCATAACATGTGATCATCTTGTTTATTGTCTGGCCTCCTCCTCTACTCTTAAGGACAAGGACTTTGCATCTCATTCACCATTGAGTCACCAGCTCCTGGTATAGTACCTGGAACATAATAAACACTTGATAACTACTGGATGGATGGATGGATGGATGGATGGATGGACAAACTGGGCATATATTTGCCACAGATACAAATGTCTGTCTTTGCCAAATGACATCAAATCCATAGTGGTAGTGGCTGGCAGGGGGGTAAACCATTCAATGGAAATGGGTTCTTTGCAAAGATCCTGGAAAGTAGTTCTCTGGGTTCACAAGCACAATCTTAAGAGGAACCAAGGTAAGCCATTTAGCACATGATATTCCTAGCACCCCTTGTATAATTTATATTGTGTTTTCTGGTTATTAAATTAGTACATGTTCACTGAAAAAATTACATAAAAACTCAATGAAGAAAACAAATATGATCAGTCCTCCAGCCCCCTAGGGTTAGGCACTATCAGCATTTTAGAATACATCCTTCCGGTGTTTTTCCCAATCACCTGTTGTGCGACACACGTACATGTACTATAAACACCATCAGGATTTCATTGATGCACTATTTTGTGACCTGTACCTTTCACTCCTCAGTAAATTGTAAGCATTTCCTTCTTTGGTTAAATATTCTACACCATGGTTTTTCAAGGTTCTTAGTATATTATCACTTGGATTCATTCTTTATTACTAAACGTTTACTTCATTTCAACTGTTTTTGTTAATATACCTAAAGCTTTGAAGACTATAGTTCTTCATAAATGTTACATATTTCCAACTGCTTTCTTAAAATCCTGGAAGTAAAATTGCTGGATCAAAGTATGAAGAATTAATAAATGAAAAAGATATGAAGAAAACAATAGCAAAGATCAATAAAACTAAAAGCTGGTTCTTTGAGAAGATAAACATAATTGATAAACCATTAGCCAGACGCATCAAGAAAAAAAAGAAGACTCAAATCAATAGAATTAGAAATGAAAAAGGAGAAGTAACAACTAACACCGCAGAAATACAAAGGATCATGAGAGATTACTACAAGCAGCGATATGCCAATAAAATGGACAACCTGGAAGAAATGGACAAATTCTTAGAAAGGCACAACCTTCGGAGACTGAACCAGGAAGAAATAGAAAATATAAACGAACCAATCACAAACACTGAAATTAAGACTATGATTAAAAATCTTCCAACAAACAAAAGCCCAGGACCCGACGGCTTCACAGGAGAATTCTATCAAACATTTAGAGAAGAGCTAACACCCATCCTTCTCAAAATCTTCCAAAATATAGCAGAGGGAGGAACACCACCAAACTCATTCAACGAGGCCACCATCACCCTGATACCAAAACCAGACAAAGATGTCACAAAGAAAGAAAACTACAGGCCAATATCACTGATGAACATAGATGCAAAAATCCTCAACAAAATACCAGCAAACAGAATACCACAGCACATTAAAAGGATCATACACCATGATCAAGTAGGGTTTATCCCAGGGATGCAAGGATTCTTCAATATACGCAAATCAATCAATGTGATAAACCATATTAACAAATTGAAGGAGAAAAACTATATGATCATCTCAATAGATGCAGAAAAACTTTCGACAAAATTCAACACACATTTATGATAAAAACCCTCTAGAAAGTAGGCATAGAGGGTACCTACCTCAACATAATAAAGACCACATATGACAAACACACAGCCAACATCAATCTCAATGGTGAAAAACTGAAACCATTTCCACTAAGATCAGGAACAAGACAAGGTTGTCCACTCTCACCACTATTATTCAACATAGTTTTGGAAGTTTTAGCCACAGCAATCAGAGACGAAAAAGAAATAGAAGGAATCCAAATCAGAAAAGAGGAAGTAAAACTGTCACCGTTTGCAGATGACATGATACTATACATAGAGAATCCTAAAGATGCTACCAGAAAACTACTAGAGCTAATCAATGAATTTGGTAAAGTAGCAGGATACAAAATTAACGCACAGAAATCTCTTGCATTCCTATACACCAATGATGAAAAATCTGAAAGAGAAATTAAGGAAACACTCCCATTTACCATTGCAACAAAAAGAATAAAATACCTAGGAATAAACCTACTTAAGGAGACAAAAGACCTGTATGCAGAAAACTATAAGACACTGATGAAAGAAAGTAAAGATGATAAAAACAGATGGAGAGATATACCATGTTCTTGGATTGGAAGAATCAACATTGTGAAAATGACTATACTTCGCAAGCAATCTACAGATTCAATGTAATCCCTATCAAACTACAATGGCATTTTTCACAGAACTAGAGCAAAAAATTGCACAATTTGTACGGAATGGCCAAAGCAATCTTGAGAAAGAAAAACAGAGCTGGAGGAATCAGTCTCCCTGACCAGACCAGACCACAAAGCTACAGTAATCAAGACAGTATGGTACTGGCACAAAAACAGAAATATAGATCAATGGAACAGGATAGAAAGCCCAGAGATAAACCCATGCACCTATGGTCACCTTATCTTTGATAAAGGAGGTAAGAATATACAATGCAGAAAAGACAGCCCCTTCAGTAAGTGGTGCTGGGAAAACTGGATGGCTACATGTAAAAGAATGAAATTAGAACACTCCCTAACACACTACACAAATATAAACTTAAAATGGATTAAAGACCTAAATGTAAGGTCAGACACTATAAAACTCTTAGATGAAAACATAGGCAGAACACTCTATGACATAAATCACAGCAAGATCCTTTTTGACCCACCTCCTAGAGAAATGGAAATAAAAACAAAAATAAACAAATAGGATCTAATGAAACTTAAAAGCTTTTGCACAGCAAAGGAAACCATAAACAAGACAAAAAGACAACCCTCAGAATGGGAGAAAATATGTGCCAACGAAGCAACTGACAAAGGATTAATCTCCAAAATATACAAGCAGCTCATGCAGCTCAATATCAAAAAAACACACAACCCAAACAATAAATGGGCAGGAGACCTAAATAGACATTTCTCCAAAGAAGATATACAGATTGCCAACAAACACATGAAAGGATGCTCAACATCACTAATCATTAGAAAAATGCAAATCAAAACTACAATGAGATATCACCTCACACCAGTCAGAATGGCCATCATCAAAAAATCCACAAACAAGAAATGCTGGAGAGGGTGTGGAGAAAAGAGAATCCTCTTGCACTGTTGGTGGGGATGTAAATTGATACAGCCACTATGGAGAACAGTATGGAGGTTCCTTAAAAAACTAAAAATAGAACTACCAAATGACCCAGCAATCCCACTACTGGGCATACACCCTGAGAAAACCATAATTCAAATAGAGTCCTGTACCACAATGTTCATTGCAGCACTATTTACAATAGCTAGGACATGGAAGCAACCTAAATGCCCATTGATAGATGAATGGATAAAGAAGATGTGGCACATGTATACAATGGAGTATTACTCAGCCATAAAAAGAAACAAAATTGAGTTATTTGTAGTGAGGTGGATGGACCTAGAGTCTGTCATACAGAGCAAAGTAAGTCAGAAAGAGAAACCAAATACCGTATGTTAACACATATATATGGAATCTAAAAAAAAAAAAAAAAAAGGTTCTGAAGAACCTAGGGGCAGGACAGGAATAAAGACGCAGATGTGGAGAATGGACTTGAGGACACAGGGAGGGGGAAGGGTAAGCTGGGACAAAGTGAGAGAGTGGCATGGACTTATATATACTACCAAATGTAAAATAGATAGCTAGTGGGAAGCAGCCGCATAGCACAGGGAGATCAGCTCGGTGCTTTGTGACCACCTAGAGTGGTGGGATAGGGAGGGTGGGAGGAGATGCAAGAGGGAGGAGATATGGGGATATATGTATATGTATAGCTGATTCATTTTGTTATAAAGCAGAAACTAACACACCATTGTAAAGCAATTATACTCCAATAAAGATGTTTAAAAGTAAATAAATAAACAAACAAACAAACACGGGCTGCCTTAGGACATCAGAAATTCCGACTGCCATGGAAAGGGCTGGTTCTTGCTTTTCCTCTGGGTAGTTGGTCTTGTTTAGTTTTATTTTTTAATGGGGAAAGAGGCCTCCATTAAATAATCGGATGTAACCACTCTATCTAGATAAGAAATAAAGAAGGACGCAGGGCCACGTTCAGTACTGAAATATCACACTTCACAGAAAGAGAGCTGCTTGCAGAAATGAAGGTCATCTAGAGCAACCGACAGGGCCACACTTTTTTAAAAATGTATTGAGAAAAGGGGATTTTTACCTGGAAAGTTGTGGTATTTATTTGTTTGTTTCTTAAGTTCAAAAACTTATAAGCTTATGGCTTCTAAACCCTAGATCTACAGTCCTTCGGCCCATGCATCCCCCTTTCTTCTGAATAAACATTGTACAATCTGCTGGATTTCTCTATGACTTTTTCTCATACTTGTGAATCTGTTTGGAAAGAAAAGAAAAAGGAAACGGGAAAAGAGCCTTCTGTTTTTCATAATGTCTAATCTTTTTCCCCCATTGGCATTCACCAGATGTTGCTTTGGATCGGAAGATAAATATTAAAATCTAAGCAAGAACAAAGCAGGCTGTTTACTGGGCAGATTTTTCAGATGTTCTCTTGAACACTTGAAAAGACAGGAGACTCTTTGATATGCAGACTGGCTGGAATCCACAATGGAACAGTCCCTCCAACAAGAGGGTTGGCCCCAGGGCCGTGTCCACACAGCCTGCAGTTCCTGAGAATTCCGTTAATCCACTGGCTGTGCATTCGTGGGGAAGGTCAGGGAGGGAGAGGACTGGGTTACCTGATGAAGAGGCCTGAGAAAGACGGAAAGACGAACTCTGTCCAACGATCTTGTGCACAGATGCATCGGGAACTCTCTTCACAGGTGTAGAAATAAGGCCATGATTCAGGCAGGCTCTCTGTCCCCACAGCGACAGTCAAATCACACTGCACGTAGCTGCAGCCAGAGGTCTCACAGTTCTCCTCCGCAGGCCTCAGGCCACACAGGAAAGCCAAGGACACTGTATGAAACGGTCAATGTTGGGTTAGGTAATAACCACAGAAAGAACTAAAGGCCTTACTTTGTTACATCAACCAAGCCCACGTGTTTTCCCTTGACCAATAGGAAAATAAACTTATTCATTTACTCTTCTTAAAAGTGTATTATGTATACATAATTCATACAGAAGATACAAATCATGTTTTTGTAAAATATGAATCATCTAGTCAGAAAACTCATGTGAATGTACCATAAATTCAGCCAACATAAGCCAACACCGTCAAGATGCTCTCCAGTCTATGTGCTCCTGGCCAAGTCTACCCACTTCCTCCTCATTCTCAGAAACAAACACTTGCATTTTTTAAATAGTTTTCTCACATGGGTTTGTATCCTAAACAGGAGATTGTTGAATTTTACTTCTTTTTGAACTTTAGAAAATAGACTACATGGCATAATATCCTTAGACCTGCTTTCTTCATTCGATATTATGTTTCCAAGATTTAGCCCTATTATTGCATGTAATTGTTGTTCAAACATTTTCACTGCTGTTCAACACTGCATTCTGTGAAAGTACTACAATATATTTACCTATTCTGTCACCAGTGGACTTTTGGGTAATTCCCAGGTTTTGCTACTACAAACATGTATGGAATTTTCTCTAGGGTATATGCCTCTAAGAAAATTGTCTACTCATAGGGTAGGTGCAAGTTCAACCTTACAAGACAGTGCCATGTTGTTTCCAAAGTGGTTGTGTCATTTCACGTTCCTACCACCTATATTTATGACTTCCCAGTAACCCACATAATTGTCAGCACTTGGAATTATCAGACTCTTAATTTTGGCCAGTCCAGTGAGTATACAACAGCATCTCATTGTGGCCTTAATCTGAATTTTCATCATTACTTTTTAGGTTGAGCAAGTTTTTATATGTTTAGTAATGACATATTTTCCCTCCTATGAAATTCCCATTTCTGTCATTTGCCTTTTTTTCTATTGGAATGCTTATCTTTTCCTTATTGATTTGTGAGTTTTATATTCTGGGTACTAATCCTACAGAGGTTATATGCTTACTAATACCTTCTCCAGATTTGTGGCTAGACTATTCATTCTCTTTATGGGATCTCTTGATTAACAGAAGTTCTTGATTCTCATAGAGTTATGACTATTAACATTTCATAAAGAAGAACAGCAATGACTTGAAGCCCTCTGACCCTGAGACCATTTCTTTCCAGGTCATGAGACACGATGTAAAAAGCATCACCAAGCCAGACTGGCAATAACCTTTAACAGGAGGATGAACAAATCTCTACATGAGATGGTTTGGGAGCATCTCTGCCTGAAAACCTTAATAAAATAGAAAAGAAAAATTTTCTCTAGCCTTCTACCTCTGCAGCTAGCTTGTTCGTGCAGGTACGTAACACATGTTATCAAGGGCTATGAGCTTGAAGCTAAGAGGCCTGCCTACATCACAGGGCTGCATGCAGCAAGGGATAAGACAAGTACATGAGAGGGTTTGCCGTTATTCAATCACACCCAAATAGTATTATTATTGCTGGTATATTCCAAAGCACCCAACACACAGTAGGTTCTGTGACTGTGTTCCCAAAGAATTACAGCAATTAAAATGTCTGGAAAGTAAGAGTCTTGTATGGATAGAGGAAACATGAGAACTTTCCAGTTAGTGAGCCCTGGGGCAAATAAAAACAGGCTTAACACCTACAAAATAATGAACTCATTATGGGTGATTAGGTGGATGCAAATTGACAAGGTGGATTATGAAAAGTGCCCAGCGTTGGGGATCAGAATCCATGGATTTTACTCAAGGTTCTGCCACAAAATAGCTGTGCGACCTTAATCACTTTAGCTTTTCATGCCTCATGGAAAAGTCAAAATTTCCATGAAGAAGTCATGTGGTATAACTCAAGATATAAATACAGGAAACCAAAAGATCAAAGATCTTGCTGATTTAAAACAAATACTGAGTATTAGACTGACAAGATGCTTTAGCAACCTATCATATGAAAAAAGAAAATTCTTCTTTTGTTAGAAGTACAATTTGGGGGGAAAGTAAAGATGAATGACCCCAAAAGCAGCAACAGGACTTTTTTAGAGCTCTACATTTCTTAACTTTTATTGAAGTATAGTTGATTTACAATATTATGTTAGTTTCAGGTGTACAGCATAGTGATTGCATATTTTTACAGATTATACTCAAGAAGCTCAGAAGAGAAATACCAAAATGTTTACTTGCTGTAAAGTTTCTGATACAGCAGGTCCCAAGGATTCGCACTGCTAACAAACTCCCAGGTGCTGCTACTGTTGCTGCTCCAGTAATAATATTTTTTTCAGTAATTCTCAATAATAATATCATTGAGAAGCACTGTGTTAGAAGGACTGAAATTATTCAGCTCTCCCAAGGGCTGCCAGCTGATTAAGGTTGAACAAAGTAGAGTGGGGAGCATTAGTTAGGTAAAAGGATAGATTTCTCTGAGAAAAGCAACTGTGAAACACTTGTATGGGTCGCTGCTGTGAAAGTGCCCGCTAAAAAATCTTTTAAAATATAACAGATTCTTAACTAAATTGGTTCTGTGCAATCCTATCTGAAAGTAGGGGAATTATTTAGTAGTTTTTAATAATTTATGAGACACACCCCTTTGACAATTTGATGTACACTGTAGAGCTACTTTCTACAAAAAAAAAAAAAAATACACAATCATATTCTCAAAATGTCTTATCCAATTTCAGGGATACATAGAATCCCCAACTCCCATCCTGGATCTTAAGTAAGAAACCAGTGGAGTGACAAAGGATTAATCACCAAAATACACAAGCAGCTCATGCAGCTCAATATCAAAAAAACAAACAACCCAATCCAAAAATGGGCAGAAGACCTAAATAGACATTTCTCCAAAGAAGATATACAGATTGCCAACAAACACATGAAAGGATGCTCAACATCACTAATCATTAGAAAAATGCAAATCAAAACTACAATGAGGTATCACCTCATACCAGTCAGAATGGCCATCATTAAAAAATCTACAAACAATAAATGCTGGAGAGGGTACGGAGAAAAGGGAACCCTCTTGCACTGTTGGTGGGAATGTAAATTGATACAGCCACTATGGAGAACAGTATGGAGGTTCCTTAAAAAACTAAAAATAGAACTACCATATGAGCCAGCAATCCCACTACTGGGCATATACCCTGAAAAGAACCATAATTCAAATAGAGTCATGTACCACAATGCTCATTGCAGCACTATTTACAATAGCCAGGACATGGAAGCAACCTAAATGCCCATTGATAGATGAATGGATAAAGATGTGGCACATGTATACAATGGAGTATTACTCAGCCATAAAAAGAAACAAAATTGAGTTATTTGTAGTGAGGTGGATGGCTCTAGAGTCTGTCATACAGAGTGAAGTAAGTCAGAAAGAGAAAAACAAATACCGTATGCTAACACGTATATATGGAATCTAAAAAAAAAAATGGTTCTGACAAACCTAGAGGCAGGACAGGAATAAAGACACAGACATAGAGAATGGACTTGAGGACACGGGGAGGGGGAAGTATAAGCTGGGACAAAGTGAGAGAGTGACATGGACATATATACACTACCAAATGTAAAACAGCTAGTGGGAAGCAGCCGCAGAGCACAGGGAGATCAGCTCGGTGCTTTGTGACCATCTAGAGGGGTGGGATAGGGAGGGTGGGAGGGAGATGCAAGAGGGAGGGGATATGTGGTATGTGTATACATATGGCTGATTCACTTTGTTGTGCAGCGGAAGCTAACACAACGTTGTAGTGCAATTATACTCCAATAACGATGTTAAAAAAAAAAAAAAAAGAAACCAGTGGAGTTGGATTCCACCAGTTCCTCTCCATCTTTATAGACACTGTACTTAAAAGTCTTTTAAAAGACTTTTTTTAATTTGAATTTTATTTCATCTATTTTTTTATACAGCAGGTTCTTATTAGTTATCTATTTTATACATATTAGTGTATATATGTCAATCCCAATCTCCCAATTCTTTTTTAATGAAAGAGGAAAATAAATTATCCATTTCCCTAAATGAGCAGCCCTTGCACAATCAATGAGTGTTTGCTGACACCTAGTGACAATGGTAAAAGTTACAGCACCTCACTCATCTTTTCCTCTTCTAAAAATCAAGGAATTTTGAGAATTCTTTTTCTAAATTTAATCAGATCTTTTAAAATATAATAATTTATTTTATTCCTCTCCTATGGGCTATAAAACTCCCAATAACACAATTTACCTGACCCTGAAACTTCATTGGTTTTTTAGTTTGTACTTCTGGTTGAAACTAGATGTCTTGAAATAATAGCAAAGAGTTGATTAATTTAAATAGTGTATATGTGAAAGCCCCCTGCCCCCTCCAAAAAAACTGTAGCAGTATTTGTTAAATATTAGGACCTAGAAATGGGGAGTCGGTTTTATGTTTCCACCATTTCCCAATTCCCGTATTTATTCTTTCATCAAACATTAATTTTGCACATCCCCTAAGTTCTATGCACAGGAGTTAGAACAGAGGAAGAAACAGACAAATTAACTTCAATTTTCTACCACATCCTAAATTTCCTATTGTGGAATCTTAAGTAGAATAAATCTCTCGTCTGTGATGTTCTGCTCATGTACATGATGGTAATAGGACACTCAATTGCTAGTATTTTAAGCAAGGGTTCTTTCTCCTCTCCCCTCCTTTCCTCCTCCTCTCCTTCCTCCCAATCCCCACCACCACCACCACTCCTCCTCCTCCTCCTTCTGGTCTAAGACAATCCAATGTAAACTGCCATCACAATAGTATTATCCATCATGGAATTTTTGTCCAAGCTCAGAAGTGATGCTTTTATCACTGTAAATCTTTCACCAACATTCAAGTTGCAGACACAGAAATTAGGAATATAACTTAAAGCATTTTACAGAAAACATGAGTACAAATGATTTTTAAATGCATGGGTATAAGATCTATGATTATGCAAACCAAATAACCACCTGGCTTAGCTGCCCCTGTAGTGATAATAGTGATTTCATCCCTGAGACTTTTTTTTCTGAAGCTCAGTGGGTAATAAGCATGTGTTGTGAGCCCCATCATAGAAATATCAAAACTTTGCACCTTCCATTCTAAACCCTCCACCCAACACAGACATGGCTTCCCGTGTCACAATTTACGTGATGGCTACAAAGCTTAAAGCAGTGAGAGATCGTGGTGTTTTACTGAGTAAGGGCTCAGGTAATTATCTGGACTTTACAGAATAAAAGGATAATGTTAATGTTGGCCTTTTTTTCCTATAATAAGATTCAAGACCTGAGCACACTAATATGCAAGAGCTCTCCAGCAGAATGGTCTAATCCCCTCACTAGGACCTCCAGAAGGCAGACATTTTCAGCAGCCCCACCTCAGAACAAGACAAGATTGTTTTCTCCACGATGCCTAGGCTGTCACTGAAACTAGTATTCACCACTCAGAACTACTTTCTCCATCTTCATATGATGGCCGTCAAGAACATAGGTGATAAATGTTTTGTTGTCATTAATATGACAAAAGCTATTATGACTCATCTTAACAGGTGGTCCCCAATTCTAACTACCATCTTAGATGGGGATCAGCGAATTTTTTTTCCCCAGGAACACATAGAAAAATTTAGAGTCAATACAGCATTAATTATCCAAAAAATGGAGTTAACCAAAGTATGTCCTTTTCATATACACTGTTTAAAAAATGAATATGGCATTTTTCCTGACCATCCAGGGGCAGAACCAAGCAGCTGAAGGCAGACACTGTCGCGTTAGCCAGGACCTGGCAGGGAGCACCACACACGGCAGCTGAGATGTTCTCGGGAGAAAATCCTGCTCCAAACACATGCACAAGCCTTCCACCCAGGCAGCCTTTAAAGACAAAATGACAAGTTCACCATCACAGAGGCAAATCTTTCTTGACTCAGAATTCAAACCCATGCTTTCCTGCTCCCCTTCGTTCTTTCTATGCCCTCCTGAGTCCACACACTGGCCTTAGATTCCCTGTTTTCTCAGTTTCTTCTCACTACGCTCTGGCCTCCAAGGTGTGGAGCCCTTATTCTGTCAAACCCCAATAATTCAACAACCTATAAAACATGTAAAAATTCTTATGTAGAAAAATGTGTATTTATAGTTCTTAAACTTTTTATACAGAAGAGTATAAAGTGAAAGAAAAACTTCCCCTAACTACTTATCTCACTCCCCAGAAGTAGCCATGTATAGAATTTCTTGTGAATTCTTCTTGAATTTTCTAAGCATATAGGTTTTTCTATACAAAGGGATCATTCTATACATAATATTCTACAACTTCTTTTAAAAATTAGAAGTGTAGCATAAACATTTTTTCAAGTCTATATATTACAGATCTAGCTCATCATTTTAATAGCCACTTAGAATTCCATCATATGATTATGCCATAATTTATTGAGCAGTCTTCCTATTGATTGATAGTTCCATAATTTCTCCTCTTTTGCTGCAATTAAGGATGGTGCAATGAACTATATACACTTATATGAGTAAAACTGGTGCAACTTCTTAGAAGTGGAATTGCTAGGTCAAAGGAAAAGTAAATTTTTAATTTTGACGAATACTGCCAAATTTCTTTCCAAAATAATGTTGCCCCAGTTTATACTCCTACCTGCTGTGTAGGAAGAGTGCCTGTCTGATGGGTAAAATCATGTCAGTTCTTAACAGACAGCATGTTTTGCTTCAGTCTGAAAGTCAATAAAGGAAAATGTCAGCTGAAGTCTCAGCTGTGCAGAGACCTGTAGTCCACACTGAGATAGAGGTCTAGTTTCTCCTGCCTTCAAGGTCAAATCTAGGTGGTACTTACACAGTTACCTGACAAACTTTTTGCTTGGGTGCATTCTTACCCCTCCTCTCTCAACATAAAAGTCATGGATTCTGAGAGAGTTGAAAGGGGAAGAAGGGAGCATCCAGCCCCAGACCCTTTATCAAATAAGAAAGCTGAGGCTTAAAAAAGTTACCCAGCTAAGATAGTGACAGACTCAGGACCAAACCCCAATCCCCATAGCATCCCGCCCAGCTGAGGCCAGACATATTTGTTCCAAGAAATGGCTTGGTTCATACTTCATCAGTCTAAGATCCTGCTCCCATAATTACTTCTAAACTTTCTGCATCACAATCACATTTGAGCTCTCTCAAGTGTAGTAAGACATTAAGGGGACAGAAACCCAAACCATCATTGGAAGAAAAGCCAAGGCAAATACCAATACATCTAAAAGGAGAAAAAGTTCAACCAATGCAATCGTACTGTGCAATTGGCTTATTATTATTGGTGGAGTATGAATCTGTCTGTGAAATAGCACAAAATGATAAAAATTAATCATATTTAATAAGTTTAAAACAATTCAAATTGGCAGATAGGTTTAAAAATAAATGAAGGCATTTATGCTCTACTTAAATGATCAAATTATGAGCTCTTACAAATGGTATTACTTAATTTAAAGCACAAATTAAAGCGGGTTAATGTATCAAATTAAAATACAATCAAACACTTAGAGAATATGCACAATCTCCTCGACAAAAAACAAAGCCTCATAAATGGAGCATGACAACGTTTTAGGAGGAAGCTGGGACCGTAAGAGGAAAACCGGCTTCTCTCTCCTGTCATTGAGACTGATGTTGATTTCCTACCTCACAGAGTAGGGACAGGAGCTACTGATCCACTTATATAAAGAAAGCTCTTCTGCCTCATCTGCCTGACTTACCGAAGTTCTCGGTCACTGCTGTAACGGTCACTCTGGACGTGAACATCAGGATAGATGAGGCCCACCCTCTCAGACGGTCATAACCTCTGACTTGGTACTCCCCGGCAGGAAGGGATGGGACCACACATTGGAGAAGGGTACGGTTGCCAGAGACACCCACACAGGGGAACATCCCGATAAAAATGTCAACGTTCGCAGCTCCTGAGATCCCGGCCACCAAAAACGTTAAGACGTCATCAGTCTGAGAAACTGAGAGCAATTCGGGGGTGAAGGCATCGCTGTAACCAATGACGCCCACCTGGTAAGAAAGTCCATCTACCTCTATGTCCAGGGCAACGGAGCCATTCCCTGCAGGAACAGAGCACTGGATGAGCTCAGAGCTGAGGTTCACAGTCAGGCAGGCCTGCTGGCCAACGTAGACTGACGTGGAGTTCCGTCCCCTCAGGGCTGCACCCTCCAAGGTCAAGAGGCTTCCACCATGGAGGCTGAAATTCTTGGGGAAATAATGAAACACTTGAGGCAAAATGTGGAAGTGTCTGTAAACGTAACCAGAGCAAGCATACCCATATCTTGTATGAAAAACCGATAGGTAGTGGGGTCCTGGGGCCAAGTCACTGATCCAGCATGCCACGTGGCTTGTATTAAAGAAAGTCACAGTGCAAGGAAGGCGATCATCCACAAACACCATTGGTTCATCAGCCGCGGTACCTAACCTCTGACCCCTAATCAGCACTGTGGTCAGAGACCCACTGATGGTCGTGGTCCAGGCGTCCACGACAGGAGTTGTCTCTTCACACAAGAAAAGAGTGCAATTCCCCTGACAGGCGCTGGGCAGCCCATTAACCAGGACAGTGACATTCAGGGTGAAGGAAGTGCCAGGCAAGGGGTTACCCGCCGGGGTAATCTGACAGAGGACCATCTGGTCCCCCAAACTCAAAATCACACAAGTGAAAGGACCTGAAATGTCAACCTGAACTGACCTCCTGCTGGAGTTGAGAGCCGAGCCCCTCACCGTGAGTACTGTCCCTCCACAAGTGGACCCAAGTGTTGGGGAAATGGCTGTTATCTGAGGCAACACCACAAATTGCTGGGGCACCGCGGACATGTCGGCAAACCCCATCTGCCTCTGACGTACTTGGAGAGGATAGATGCCCGCCTCCAAACTGTGAAGAGGAAAAGTGCACCCAGACAGGCTTGTGTTGCTACTGGGAGACTGGGTCTCAACATCACAGCTCAAGTTCCCCAGAAGGACCTCTGAGTTGGAGAGATTCTGCCCTTCCACGTAGAGCCTCAGGCTGTGATTTGTGATTTCTCCTCGCGTGGCTGTGACCACCGGGGTTGCTGCCATTTCATATGTGAAGGTGAAGCCCTTCCCCACCAGGCTTGGCAAAGGTTGGTGGGGGAAGGGCTGGCTGCCAGCCCAGACCTCCACAGGGGCTGGGGCACCAGGCAGCAGGGGGGCTGGCGGGGTCTCACACCAGATGTTCATCTCCGTTGAGTTCACAATGTCACAGGACCGATTGCCCACGAGCACCCAAACCAAAGCTGGGTCCCTGCTGAACCCTCTTCCTGAGATGCTGAGGATGGTTCCACCTAAAGCACAAATATTTAGAACAAAACTGAAAAGCTGATATTTCAGAACTAGGAACTCACAGCCCCTGTGTGAGCGCCAGCAAGACTAAGTAAAAGGTGGGGTAAGTGTTAGTGAAAGTATTTCACCTCACCCATCAGTGTTGATGTGTGATCATTTTGGCAGGAGTCAGATGGGCTAAATTTCACATGATAGTAAAACAATATAAATTGTCCTATAAGAGGAATGTTTATAATATTTAAGACAAAATTTCCAAGTATGTTTATAGATCCTAGAAACCACCACCTCCATCAACTTGGACACTAATGAAAAATCAAATTTCTTGAAGTGCTCTTGTCATCTGCTATATTATCTAACATGTCAGTCTATATGATTCTACAAATTATTATGTAGAAAGAGGATATGAGTATTTCATATACATATGTATACAACATATACATAATGAAAACTCAAATTCTTTAGTCTTCTTGTCATCTGTTGTATTATCTGCTCTAATATTCCATATTATTCTCTATGTTATTATGTAGTATATATGTATATTGTTCTATATATAGTAAACTTACTAATGAAAAGACTTTGTTGAAGTCTTCTACTTCTATATTATTCTATGTAATATTCCAGTATTCCATATATTATATAGTCATGTGTGTGTGTATATATGACATATCAAGAACCACTGAAACATGCTTGTAATTTTGCTGCTGTATTCATAGACATTGTCTCACTTTCTAGTTGAGGCACAATCAAATCCTATCTTCAGGACAGGGATGGGGGCAATGTACCCCTTATCATTACCAAATCAGTGGTATAGCCAAGCAGCTTTAAAAAGGATTATACTATGTTCAAGAAGGATAACATACCTACTATATAGCACAGGGAACTCTACTCAATACTCTGCAATGGCCTATATGGGAAAAGAATCTAAAAAAGAGTGGATATATGTATGTGTATAACTGATTCACTTTGATATACACCTGAAACTAACACAACATTGGAAATCAACTATATCCAATAAAAATTTTTTTAAAAAGGATAATAATGTGTTATTTTATCCACTATCACAATGATTATCACAGGCAAATACATAGCTTTCAGTTTTTTCTGAAAATGAGCAGTTTTCTAGATTTCTCTATTTCTCCTGTCCTGACATCTCCCATATTGGCATTTGTGTTTCTGACTCTGTCTCGTCCTTCAGTTACATCCCTAGAGCAAGCAAAGACA
This sequence comes from Balaenoptera acutorostrata, assembly GCF_949987535.1. Classification (NCBI taxonomy): domain Eukaryota; kingdom Metazoa; phylum Chordata; class Mammalia; order Artiodactyla; family Balaenopteridae; genus Balaenoptera; species Balaenoptera acutorostrata. Next base: position 81,805,535 of record NC_080073.1, read on the forward strand.
TCAAAGACTCATCCCTCTTGTCCTTGCATATGCAGTATCAAAAAGGCTAACTCAGGAAGCTCTTCTCTTGTTTTCTACTGTTGTTTTTTTAATCAAAATATAGTTTATCTACAATATTGGGTTCATTTCTGATGTACAGCAAAGTGATTCGGTGATATGTACTCGAGATGTGCCACTTTTTAGATGTTGCAGCCTCCTTCCATTAGGAAAAAAGAAAGCCGGGCATGTCTCCTTTTCGTAAAAATTCTTTAATTTCCTGAACTCACTGGGCTAAGGGATCCTGAGTTTTCACACCTTCCAAAGTACATCACTCCGTTCCCAGGGCAGAGGAAAGCACCCCTCCCTGCAGCCCCTTCTCTGGTCTCACCAGGAACAAACTCTGAATATCCAGGGAGTAGACTTGCTGAATAAATAATACCAGTCAGGTCAAAGCCACTCACCCAGAAGGGACCCACAGCAAGGCTGGATGCTGAAGACTTCTGTGAGGTACTGGATGTGAAGATCCACACTATAGAAAATGGGGAGATGGTCATGAAATAACTGAGAGTCAGAAAAAAAGAGAAAAGAAGGCACGAGACAGCCGAGATGTATGTATTGGGGGGAGAAGAAGAAAGAAAGGGGGCTGTGATGGAGAGCGCAGGTGAGGGGCACTGTCCACCAGAGAAGGAAGGAAACGTGAAGAAGAGAAGCTATGTGGGATATTTTCCTGCTCCAATACCAAGTGGGCACATCAGCCTCATAGAGTTTAGCTACTTTCTGGAATGAAGCAAGGGAACTTCTGGAGAAATACTGGGCAGAGGGACTTCAGGGTAAAGAGGACTGAGCATGGCTTGTGCAGTAATTGAAGCCATTTATTCAAAGCCCAAGACACCGTTATTATTAAAGGTCTTAGTGAAATCACAGTCTCTTATTAAGCACAGACTCTTCCTCCTCACATAGAGATGCCCATCCCATCCCATCCCGACCCAAATGAGAGACATGACATCTTAGTTCCAGAAAGTTCTCCTTTCCCCAGCTAGGAAGCCAAAAACTGGTCTTGAGAGTGAACTGTCCTGTAGGGTCTCCAAGAGTTGTTCAAATTTTAGGGTTCTCATATGTTTATCCCTTAACTTCAGAAGACGAAGAAAAAATAAAGACCTAACTCAAAACTAGAATTCCTCAACTGAATCGCTAGACCGTCAACAGACTTAAAATGAATGGCAAGGGTCCACCTCACCCTTGTGCGTGAATGTGGACCCCATTGATGGAGACTGAGATTCCGTGGAGCCCAGCAGGCAGCGGGGGCAGCACCACCTCCAGGCCCTGAGCTGCCTGCGCTCGGACCTGAGCTCTGGTGTCCCCAATGTGGACTTGGGCATCCAAATCCGTGTGGTTCATTGGCAGTGCCATTCCAATGGAAAGGGTCTCACCTCCTGTGTTGAAAAGAATCCATTAGCTCCTGTGAAGTGGATTTGTGGTCTCAACCGTTTATTCAATTTTAAGATTATCTTTCGAGATTAAACACGTGGTTAGCCCTGTGCATAATACTCTGATTAAGAGTTTTAATGCTGGGAATTCCCTGGCGGTCCAGTGGTTAGGACTTGGTGCTTTCACTGCTGGAACCAGGTTTGATCGTTGGTCAGGGAACTAAGATCCTGCAAACCATGCAGCGTGGCCAAAACAAATAAAAATAATTTGAAAAAGCTTTTAATGCCAACCTAATTTTTATCATGAAACTTACAACTCTTTTAATAGAGCTACAGCCTATAACTTCAAGGGCATAGAAAGAAAAATTGTCAGGACAATTGTACACAAGAGGCATTAACTCATCTCCATGCAAAGGCAAATCAAGTAGTTATGATGGTCTTCATAACCAGAAAATAACACCCCATGTCCTTTTTTTAGCCTCTACTTTTCTGAAGGTAAAAGTCTAAAGCTCTGTCTTGATTATGCACCGAGCCCCGTAGCAATGCTATATATGAGCGCAGTCATTCACAGTTACAGAGCCCTTTCACCCACATTATCCCATTTGACCCTCACACTGTCCTGATAACATATGCAGGGCAGTTAGCAGGACTGGCATTTTGCTTTTGAGGAAACTAAGGCTCAGCAGCCCAGGTCTCAGAGCTGATTAATGGAAATGTGAGGGCCTGAGCCCAGTCTTGTATCTCAATACCTTTTTAGTTTATTAGCAACTCTGCTAAAATGCCATGTATACTATGGACACTTCATTTTATCTCACATATTTATTGAGTATCAAGAGGAACAGATATGGCTATCAGATGTTAAATGAAGTTTTGCAGGGTATGTAAAGCAGATAGGCTCTAAAAGGTTATAGAAAATCTGCTTATTGAGGCTATATTTAAAACAATTAGGCTATATTTAAAACAATTAGGCTATATTTAAAACAATTATAGAAAATCTGCTTATTGAGGCTAAATTTAAAACAATTAGGTGCGTAAGAATTTGAATTTGGCATTGGCGGACTTTTCAGCTAATGGATCCCAGCCTGCTGTGAAGAAGGAAACCACATGGGGCCAATGTAGAGAGGCCATCTTTGGCCCATTTATACAACACCCAGTATCTGGCAGAATGATGGTGCTCACTTCAATAAAGCATTTATTGAGTGCTTACTCTGTGTTAGTTCCTGGGCTAGGTACTTTTACCTATTGATACTTTATCTCCATTTTTCCCAATAACCTTGAAAGATTTATTCCTACCTAACAGTTGGAGAAACTAAAGATAAAGGAAGTTAAGTATTGTGCCCAAGGAGTGATTGAGTTGGAATTCATTCAGATCCGGCGCTGACGGCAAAAACCACACTAATGGTCCCTCACATCAAATCCTTCCTCCTCCTTCCCTGCCCCTCTTCTTTTTTCTTTGATTTCATCTTGGCTCTACTGTCATCATCAGCATCAGCATCTCCTGGATGGAGATATGTAGCCCTCCAACTTTCAAAAGAAACTTTCCCAATAGGGCACCACTCACTGGGGGTTTTATAACAAGTTCTTCTTTATTCTGCCTGTAGAAAGATCTCATTGCAAGTGTAAATCCTGCAAATAATGCATCATGTTGTATATATCAATAACATGAACTCCTTGGGCTCTTGGTCAATTGTCAAGCTAATCTGAGATGCCTTTGAGGCACTGATGCAATGTATTTATTCTTTTCATTATAGGTGGGAAATTTTATTAAAAGCCAAAATCACTGAAATCTGAATAGAACACGGAGCTCCCTCCTCCCTTTTCTACTTCGTTGGGAAGAATCTATACCACTAAGGAATTTTACACACTTTGGTCGCCTCAGGCAGCAAATTCTTCTTCTGCACTATCTGAGCTGAATAATATTGAGAAGCTAAAGGACACCTCCCTTTATGTACTCTTGAGCAATGGAAAATGAAAATAGTACCAGAAAAATTGAGTCCAGGCTGTTTCTTTAGGAAATTTGATGGTCTTGTATAATAAACCCTTAGACATGTCTGCCATAAACTCTGTCAACTGGCATCCAATTAACCAGAACACAGTGCTACCTGCTACTTTTCCAAATCTATATGTTATGACATGATAATAAATTGTCAAAATTCCATCCTGTCATATCATCTGAATCATCAAAGAAAGATTAAATCATTTCATGTAGGGATGCTAAAGAATCCACTCTTTATATATATGTCTCTCAAGGAACAAGTTAATCAGAATATACTATTTTCTAATCATATCAAATAACTGCTGTAAAAGGACCTGCTGCCCCAAATGCTATTTTACAATAAACTGTAAGTGACTGCGTGCTTGGAATCTGCAACCAGACTGCCTGAGTTCAAATCCCCACTCTGGTACTTACTACCAGGTAACATCTTAGACATGTAACTTATTCTCTCTGTTCCTTAGTTTCCTAATCTGTAAACTGAGGCTAATAATTCTATAAATTAATGACAAAGATTAATGTCTACTATATGTCTGTGCTATTATTATTGGCACATAGTAGGTACACAATACATATTTACTGAATTTTTAACTTCGAATTCCCATGTCATTTTCAGGATAGAAATGGTCCCAATTTTACAGAGAGAAAAACAGATAATAAGGAGATTTATTCAATGATGGCTAAGAGGAGAAAATCAGTCTCCAGGTTTTCAGAAAAATAACTTCCATCCAAAATATAACACTATCTTCAATAAAATTAATAGGCCATTGTTTGCCTTTTTATACAATCAGTGCTCTAAGATGAAAAGATCCTGCAGGATCAGGTATTTTACCTGCTATATTGCTTCTGTTTCTGCTGAGAGACACGATTACTGGATTTAAAGAGGAGACGTAAGTAAATGCCTTGGGAAGAACCACAGAATGGTCCCCTCTGATCACAGTCACATTCACTGTAGGTCCATCTTCCCCCTGAAAAATTAATTTTTAAAATCAAAACTCTGGGAACTCCCCTGGTAGTTCAGTGGTAAAGAATCCACCTTCCAATGCAGGGGACGCAGGTTCGATCCCTGGTCGGGGAACTAAGATCCCACATGCCGCGGCACAACTAAGCCCTCGCGCCACAACTATTGAGCTCTCGCACCTCAACAAGAGAGCCCGTGTGCTGCAAACTACAGAGCCCACTCGCCCTGGAGCCCTTGCGCCACAACTAAAGAGAGAAAACCCACATGCCACAACTAGAGAGAAGCCCAGGCGCCGCAACGAAGAGACCACACGCCATAACAAAAGATCCCACATGCCTCAACGAAGATCCCGTGTGCCATGACTAAGACCCGACACAGCCAAAAAATAAGGAAAATAAATAAATAAATATTTTTTAAAAAATAAAATAAAAACTCTGTAAATAAGACTGAGTTGAGCAAAGTCCATACAGAATTAGTTTAAAGAGTTAATTTCAAGAAAATTGTTTTTAAAGAATATATTTGCTACTTTGAAGTCTGTCTCTGTGTCTCTCTCTGTCTCTGTCTCTCTCACATGCACACACACACAGAGTGACAAGTGCTTAGAATAGGCAAGTGCAGCATCCAACAGATTAAAGAGTAAAGAAGAATGATTTGCAATTAACACACCAATTGGTTCTGCAAAAAAAACACAATTTCAAATAAACATCTATATCTAGCTAAACTATCCATCAAGTGTGAGAGTACTTTGAGACATTTAAGTACTCAGAAAACTTCCCTCCCACATTTTGTTTCTTGGGATATTTCTTAAGGCTATTATCTTATAAAATAAGCAATAACCAAAAAAAGAGAAAAAAAACTCCAAGAAACAGTGAAGCTACTCAGGAGAGCAGTCAAGGGAAATACTAGGATGAAACCTATAGAATAAATCTAGAAAACACCAAGTTAGATTGAAGCAGAAGAAGAGGGAGCTTCAAGAAAAAAGAGCAACTGATATAATGAAATTTTTTTAAAGACAGAGGATTTTTATAATAAGGAAGACATGTAAAGAAAAAACTCTAGGGACTTCCCTGGTGGCGCAGTGGTTAAGAATCTGCCTGCCAATGCAGGGGACACGGGTTCGAGCCCTGGTCCAGGAAGATCCCACATGCCGCGGAGCAACTAAGCCCGTATGCCACAACTACTGAGCCTGCGCTCTAGAGCCCGAGAGCCACAACTACTGAGCCCGTGTGCCACAACTACTAAGGCCCACGTACCTAGAGCCTGTGCTCTGCAACAAGAGAAGCCACCACAATGAGAAGCCCACACACCACAACGAAGAGTAGCCCCCGCTCACCGCAACTAAAGAAAGCCCACGCACAGCAACAAAGACTCAATGCAGCCAAAAACAAACAAATAAATAAATAAATGTATAAAGTAAAAAAAAAAAAACTCTAAGAAAAAGACAAACTATAAAAAATATATATTGCCTGATTCTGTCAGTATCATTCAAATAGTTTAATAATGTAAATATGGTTTATTGATTTAACCAACAAATGACACTGTAACTATATTCAAAGGAATTTGAAGTGGTTGTTTCAGAAAGGGGGACTGAAGAATGGGGAAGTGGGTACGAGAGAGTATGATTGTCTTACTATTTTCTTTTGAACTTTGCATGTATTGCTTTGTTCAATTAAAAGTTGGCTTTCTTAATTTTTATTCTCTCTAGTAAAAGAAATTCAAACAGTACAAATTTTACCCATTAAAATGGTAAATATATGCTAAAGTGCTGATACTCAATTTCGGCCAAGGCACCAGAAATCAGACACCCACACAGCAATGGTGAGAGTATTAATTTAAAAAGAGTTTCAGACAACTGGATATCCATGTCAAAAGCTTTATATCTCTGTGCTGTTATTGTTGGCACATAGTAAATACACAGTAAATATAGGAAATAGGAAATTTTGGAAATTATTTAAATGTCCAATAATGGGAAATATACAAATTACAACACAAACATATTAGAATTGCATGCAGTTTATATATAAAAGCTAACATTTCATAATATTTGAATAACTGGATGAGATAAAAATATGGGACCAGAGATCAAAGATTACTCCAAACCCTCTCTTCTTCCAGAGATCTTTATTGTTCAGCAGACAGCCTTCTTTGGGGGTCATGGATGTGCTAGGAATCTTGATGGCACTGAAGTGAACTCTGAATAGGAAGTTCAATTTCAGCTGTGAGCATGACTCTCACCCACAGCACCAGGGAAGGGTCTGGACCAAAAACTCTTATGCCATCTATGGGAGAGCACCAGCTGAAGAGGGATGGGAAAGCTAAGGGACTTGTTTCTAAGAAACAAGGGAAGCAGTAGGGACTAACTAGGAAGCTATTTCATAGGAACCAGACATTCTAGAGGATTCCAAGTTCCACCAGTCCCATCCATGCCAGAAAACAAAATTGATAATGAAAACTAAGTTATTTGTTTACTTGAGAAAGAAGCGAGATTCTAAGATCTATGCCTTGCAAACCAGCACTCAGAATGTGCACTAGGTAAATATATTTACTCTGTGGCACTAATACTCATTAAGAGTATGGACTGGGACTGCCTGGTTGTCTTCTTTTAAAAGAAATTAACTGATGCTAATTCCAAGCCCCACTGGCGGGGTCAGCTTCCCAATTCATAACAGAAGTGCTTCCATGTAAGCAACATAAGCATGCTCTCATGATGAAAACGTCATGTCAGTTAACTTAGTTCTAAGAAACGATTCACTCAGAACCTTACACTACACGTTAATAATGGTCACTCACTCAGAGAGGAGATGCCAAAAGATTCCACTTACCTTGGGTGGAACTTTGCATTGAATTCTTCGTGAATTGCTTGTGGTGACATTAATGGCACAAAACTGGGATCCAAATAAAACCAGGCTAACGTCTTCCAAACTAGAGCCTCGGATGGTGGCCCAGAGCCCTCCTGTACAAAAGCAGCATTTTCAGATAGGACACAGAGCCATACAGATAGATAAAAATTAATTATCCACAAGAGAAATAAATGAAATCAAAATATGAAACTCCTTAGTCAAAACACAAGGCATGTTCAAACTGCAGAAAAAGACTGAAGTTAAAAATATAAACTACTAAATAAGATGGGAGATACTGAAGGGCAGAGAGAAGGAGATACTGAAGACTAAAACATAGAGATAAAACACAGCCATGGAACAGAGAAGTAAAGTATCAACAGATGGTCTGTGGAAACTGCTTCTGCTCTAGATTTTTGAACATTGTCCCTGCCAATTCTATAAAACACACTCTTTTCCCAAGAAACTAGTATAAGAGAGCAAGTATAAGACAGCAGATAGAGCAGGGGGCCCAGAGTCAGTGCTATAGACTGCTCTACCACTTAGAGCAGATCATCTGCATTATTGTCCCTGAGTTCACTGGTCCTCATCTCCCTCATCTTTTTTTTTTTTTTTTTTTTTTTTTGGCCACGCCACTCGGCTTGCAGGATCTTAGTTCCCCAACCAGGGATTGAACCCGGCCCTCAGCAGTGAAAGCTCAGAGTCCTAACCACCGGACCACCAGGGAATTCCCACTCCCTCATCTTTAAATGACAGCCTTAACCCTTCCAGCTTTGTGATTCGATACCACACAGACTATGTTCTGGTCACCATGATGATACAGAAGTGACTGTCATTGTCACAGAGTGCCATCAGGACTTCTGTACTGACCACTGAGGAGGAGCAACCACAGAAACCCCCATCTCCTCACCACAAACGTCAGTAAGAGGAGGAATGGCACCAATCGCACTGATATCACGCACACAATACCACTTGGAGGAGCAGCCCTTGATCCAGCTGATGCACAGGAAGCCCACTTATTGTTGATGAGCAACGATTCTGGTCTGCCATCTTTCCAGAAAGGGATATAAGAGAGGCAGTGAAGCCACCAAATAGAGACACATATCCCATGCCAGTGGGGAGAGGCCACAGAAGCAAGGTTGTCATTCCCAAATGTGTCAGGGTGAGAAAGGAAACTTATACAACCTGATAAAACTCTTGCAGGAGCATGTGACTAAATGGAATATTACCCTGAAGTTAAATATACAAACATGCCCTTAAGATTCAGGACAAGACTACAATAAACTTCTAAGTTAAAGAATAACGTTGAAGAAGAGCCAACATACAATAGCAACATAAAAGATATCTGGAAACAATCTTGACAAGAACAATTCAAGAGTATGAAGAAATGTGAAGAAAGCTTTGAAATGCTGCTGACAAACCTAACAGATGGGTTAAAACTTAAATAAGAAAACTAAAGTAAATGTACGGAAAGAGTGAACATTGTAAGGTGGCATATCTTTTCTTTTTTTAATTTAATTTTATTTATTTTTTATACAGCAGGTTCTTATTAGTTATCTATTTTATAAATATTAGTGTATACATGTCAATCCCAATCGCCCAATTCATCACACCACCACAACCACCACCACCACCCCACCTGCCACTTTCCCTCTTGGTGTCCATACGTTTGTTCTCTACATCTGTGTCTCTATTTCTGCCCTGCAAACCGGTTCATCTGTACCATTTTTTTAGGTTCCACATATATGCATTAATATATGATATTTGTTTTTCTCTTTCTGACTTACTTCACTCTGTATGACACTCTCTAGATCCATTCACGTCTCTATAAATGACCCAATTTCGTTCCTTTTTATGACTGAGTAATATTCCATTGTATATATGTACCACAACTTCTTTATCCATTCATCTGTCAATGGGCATTTAGGTTGCTTCCATGACCTGGTTATTGTAAATAGCGCTGCAATTAATACTGGGGTGCATGTGCCTTTCTGAATTATTGCATTCTCTGGGTATATGCCCAGTAGAGGGGTTGCTGGGTCATACGGTAGTTCTATTTTTAGTTTTTTAAGGAACCTCCATGCTGTTCTCCATAGTGGCTTATCAATTTACATTCCCACCAACAGTGCAAGAGGGTTCCCTTTTCTCCACACCCTCTCCAGCATTTCTTGTCTGTAGATTTTCTGACAATGCCCTAACTGGTGTGAGGTGATACCTCATTATAGTCTTGATTTGCATTTCTCTAATAATTAGTGATGTTGAGCAGCTTGTCATGAGCTTCTTGGCCATCTGTATGTCTTCTTTGCAGAAATGTCTATTTAGGTCTTCTGCTCATTTTTTGATTGGGTTGTTTGTTTTTTTTTAATATTGAGCTGCATAAGCTGTTTATATATTTTGGAGATTAATCCTTTGTTCATTGATTTGTTTGCAAATATTTTCTCCATTCTGAGGGTTGTCTTTTTGTCTTGTTTGTAGTTTCCTTTGCTTTGCAAAAGCTTTTAGGTTTCATTAGGTCCCATTTGTTTATTTTTGTTTTTATTTCCATTACTCTAGGAAGTGGATCAAAAAAAGATCTTGCTGTGATTTATGTCAAAGAGTGTTCTTCCTATGTTTTCCTCTAAGAGTTTTATAGTGTCCGGTCTTACATTTAGGTCTCTAATCCATTTTGAGTTTATTTTTGTGTATGGTGTTAGGGAGTGTTTCATTCTTTTACATGTAGCTGTCCAGTTTTCCCAGCACCACTTATTGAAGAGGCTGTCTTTTCTCCATTGTATATCCTTGCCTCCTTTGTCATAGATTAGTTGACCATAGGTGCGTGGGTTTACCTCTGGGCTTTCTATCCTGTTCCATTGATCTATATTTGTTTTTGTGCCAGTACCATACTGTCTTGATTATTGTAGCTTTGTAGTATAGTCTGAAGTTAGGGAGTCTGATTCCTCCAGCTCCGTTTTTTCCCCTCAAGACTGCTTTGGCTATTTGGGGTCTTTTGTGTCTCCATACAAATTTTAAGATTTTTTTGTTCTAGTTCTGTAAAAAATACCACTGGTAATTTGATAAGGATTGCACTGAATCTGTAGATTGCTTTGGGTAGTACTGCCATTTTCACAATATTGATTCTTCCAATCCAAGAACATGGTATATCTCTCCATCTGTTTGTGTCACTTTTGATTTCTTTCATCAGTGTCTTATAGTCTTCTGCATACAGGTCTTTTGTCTCCCTAGGTAGGTTTATTCCTAGGTATTTTATTCTTTTTGTTGCAATGGTAAATGGGATTGCTTCCTTAATTTCTCTTTCTGATCTTTTGTTGTTAGTGTATAGGAATGCAAGAGATTTCTGTGCATTAATTTTGTATCCTGCAACTTTACCAAATTCATTGATTAGCTCTAGTAGTTTTCTGGTGGCAGTTTTAGGATTCTCTATGTATAGTATCATGTCATCTGCAAACAGTGACAGTTTTACTTCTTTTCCAGTTTGTATTCCTTTTATTTCTTTTTCTTCTCTGATTGCCGTGGCTAGGACTTCCCAAACTATGTTGAATAACAGTCGTAAGAGTGGACATCCTTGTCTTGTTCCTGATCTTAGAGGAAATGCTTTCAGTTTTTCACCATTGAGAATGATGTTTGCTGTGGGTTTGTCATATATGTCCTTTATTACGTTGAGGTAGGTCCCTCTATGCCCACTTTCTGGAGAGTTTTTATCATAAATGGGTGTTGAATTTTGTCAAAAGCTTTTTCTGCATCTATTGAGATGATCATATGGTTTTTATTCTTCAGTTTGTTAACATGGTGTATCACATTGATTGATTTGCGTATACTGAAGAATCCTTGCATCCCTGGGATAAATCTCACTTGAATCATGGTGTATGATCCTTTTAATGTGTTGTTGGATTCTGTTTGCTAGTATTTTGTTGAGGATTTTTGCATCTATACTCATCAGTGATATTGGTCTGTAATTTTCTTTTTTTGTAGAATCTTTGTCTAGTTTTGGTATCAGGGTGATGAGTTAGAATGAGTTTGGGAGTGTTCCTTCCTCTGCAATTTTTTGGAAGAGTTTGAGAAGGATGGGTGTTAGCTCTTCTCTAAATGTTTGATAGAATTCACCTGTGAAGCCATCTGGTCCTGGACTTTTGTTTGTTGGAAAGTTTTTAATCACAGTTTCAATTTCATTACTTGTGATTGGTCTGTTCATATTTTCTATTCCTTCCTGGTTCAGTCTTGGAAGGTTATATCTTTCTAAGAATTTGTCCATTTCTTCCAGGTTGTCTATTTTATTGGCATAGAGTTGCTCGTAGTAGTCTCTTAAGATGCTTTGTATTTTTGTGGTGTCCATTGTAACTTCTTTTTCATTTCTAATTTTATTGATTTGAGTCCTCTCCCTCTTTTTCTTGATGAGTCTGACTAAAGGTTTGTCAATTTTGTTTATCTTCTAAAAGAACCAGCTTTTAGTTTTATTGATCTTTGCTATTGTTTTCTTTGTTTCTATTTCACTTATTTCTGCTCTGATTTTTATGATTTCTTTCCTTCTACTAACTTTGGGTTTTGTTTGTTCTTCTTTTTCTAGTTCCTTTAGGTGTAAGGTTAGACTGAGATTTTTCTTGTTTCTTGAGGTAGGTTTGTATTGCTATAAACTTCCCTCTTAGAACTGCTTTTGCTGCATCCCATAGGTTTTTGGATCATCGTGTTTTCGTTGTAATTTGTCTCTAGGTATTTTTTGATTTCCCCTTTGATTTCTTCAGTGATCTCTTGGTTATTTAGTAACATTTTGTTTAGCCTCCATGTGTTTGTGTTTTTTACGTTTTTTTCCCTGTAATTCATTTCTAATCTCATAGCATTGTGGTTGGAAAAGATGCTTGATATGATTTCAATTTTCTTAAATTTACCGAGACGTGATTTGTGACCCAAGATGTAATCTATCCTGGAGAATATTCTGTGCGCACTTGAGAAGAAAGTGTAATCTGCTGTTTTTGGATGAAATGTCCTATAAATATCAATTAAATCTATCTGGTCTCTTGTGTCATTTAAAGCTTGTGTTTCCTTATTAATTTTCTGTCTGGATGATCTGTCCATTGGTGTAAGTGAGGTGTTAAAGTCCCCCACTATTATTGTGTTACTGTCGATTTCCTCTTTTACAGCTGTTAGCAGTTGCCTTATGTATTGAAGTGCTCCTATGTTGGGTGCATATATATTTATAATTGTTATATCTTCTTCTTGGATTGATCCCTTGATCATTACGTAGTGTCCTCCCTTGTCTCTTGTAACATTCTTTATTTTAAGTCTATTTTATCTGATATGAGTATTGCTGCTCCAGCTTTCTTTTGATTTCCATTTGCATGGAATATTTTTTCTATCCCCTCACTTTCAGTCTGTCTGTGTCTCTAGGTCTGAAGTGGGTCTCTTGTAGACAGCATATATATGGGTCTTGTTTTTGTATCCATTCAGCAAGCCTGTGTCTTTTGCTTGGAGCTTTTAATGCATTCATGTTTAAGGTAATTATCGATATGTATGTTCCTATTATCATTTTCTTAATTGTTATGGGTTTGTTTTTATAGGTCCTTTTCTTCTCTTGTGTTTCCCACTTAGAGAATTTCCTTTAGCATTTGTTGTAGAGCTGGTTTGGTGGTGCTGAATTCTCTTAGCTTTTGCTTGTCTGTAAAGCTTTTGATTTCTCTGTCGAATCTGAATGAGATCCTTGCCGCGCAGAGTAATCTTGGTTGTAGGTTCTTCCCTTTCATCACTTTACATATATCGTGCCACTCCCTTCTGGCTTGTAGAGTTTCTGCTGAGAAATCAGCTGTTAACCTTATGGGAGTTCCCTTGTATGTTATTTGTCATGTTTCCCTTGCTGCTTTCAATAATTTTTCTTTGTCTTCTTTTTTTTTTAATTTTATAGCTACTTTATTTATTTATTATTTATTTTTGGCTGTGTTGGGTCTTTGGTTCGTGCGAGGGCTTTCTCTAGTTGCGGCAAGCAGGGGCCACTCTTCATCACGGTGCGGGCACCGCTCTCCATCGTGGTGCGCGGGCCTTTCACTATCGCGGCCCCTCCCGTTGCGGGGCACAGGCTCCAGACGCGCAGGCTCAGTAGTTGTGGCTCACAGGCCCAGCTGCTCCGTGGCGTGTGGGATCGTCCCAGACCAGGGCTCGAACCCGTGTTCCCTGCATTAGCAGGCAGATTCTCAACCACTGCGCCACCAGGGAAGCCCTCTTTGTCTTTTATTTTTGCCAATTTGATTACTATGTCTCTTGGCGTGTTTCTCCTTGGGTTTATCCTGCCTGGGACTCTCTGTGATTCCTGGACTTGGGTGGCTATTTCCTTTCCCATGTTAGGGAAGTTTTCGGCTATAATCTCTTCAAATATTTTCTCGGGTCCTTTCTCTCTCTCTTCTCCTTCTGAGACCCCTATAATGCAAATGTTGTTGTGTTTATTGCTGTCCCAGAGGTCTCTTGGGCTGTCTTCATTACTTTTCATTCTTTTTTCTTTATTCTGTTCCATGGCAGTGAATTCCACCATTCTGTCTTCCAGGTCACTTATCCATCCTTCTGCCTCAGTTACTCTGCTATTGATTCCTTCTAGTGTATTTTTCATTTCAGTTATTGTATTGTTCATCTCTGTTTGTTTGTTCTTTAATTCTTCTAGGTCTTTGTTAAACATTTCTTGCATCTTCTTGATCTTTGCCTCCATTCTTTTTCCGAGGTCCTGGATCATCTTCACTATCATTATTCTGAATTCTTTTTCTGCAAGGTTGCCTATCTCCACTTCATTTAGTTATTTTTCTGGGGTTTTATCTTGTTTCTTCATCTGGTACAAAGTCCTCTGCCTTTTCATTTTGTCTATCTTTCTGTGAATGTGGTTTTTCCTTCCACAGCCTGCAGAATTGTAGTTCTTCTTGCTTCTGCTGTCTGGCCTCTGGTGGATGAGGCTACCTAAAAGGCTTGTGGCATATCTTTCTAAGTTAAACTAAAGCATCAATACAATCATGATAAAAATACAAAAAAGATTTTTAATTTATATTAGACAACCTGATTTTAAAATTCAATGAAAAATAAACAATAGCCAGAAAACAAAATTTCAAAAATAAGAGTGAAGGGGTCTTCTGAAAGACATTAAAATACCTTATAAAACAGCTATAATTGGGGAGATCAGGTGGCGGGGTAGGATGATGCAGAGCTCACCTTCCCCAACAAACACATCAAAATACATCCACATGTGGAGCAACTCTCACTGCAAACAACCTGGAGGCTGGCAGAAAGGTTCTTCTACAACCAAGGCTGTAAGAAAATCCTCACAGAGTTGGGTGGGAAGGGAGGAGAAGCAATCAGCTCAGGACCCACGCCCCTAGCAGGGGACACAGAAGAAAAGGGGGATATCTCAGGCTCGGGGACCCTCCCTGGGGAGCGAGGGGTTTGAGCCACATATTGGGCACCCCAACCCTAGGGCTCAACACCAGGAAGATGAGTCCTGAATTGTGTCCCCCTCAAAATTCATATGTTGTAGTCCTGGCCACTTGTACCTCAGAATGTGAACTTATTTGGGAATAGGGTCATTGCAGATGTAGTTAGCTAAGATAAGACAAGGTCATATTGGAGTAGGGTGGGTCCTTAATTCAATATGACTAGTGTCCTTATAATAAGGGAAAATTTGGGCACATAAAAGACACAGGGAGAACACCATGTGAAGATAATGGCAGAGATCAGGGTGATGCTTTTACAACCCAAGGAATGCCAAAGATTGCCAGCAGACTACCAGAATCTTGGGGAGAGGCATGAAACAAATTCTTTCTCACAGGTTGTTGCAGAAGGAATCACCTCCACTGACATCTTGATACCAGACTTATAGCCTCCAGAACTGTGAGACAATAAATTTCTGTTATTTAAGCCATCTAGTTTGCGGTACCTCGTTAAGCAGGTACTAATACAGACCCCTAACCCACACCATATACGAAAATTAACCAAAAATGAATTATACATCTAAATGCAAGAGCTAATGCTATAAAACTCTTACAAGAAAATATAGGCATAAATCTTGTGACATTGGATTAGGCAATAGTTTCTTAGATAGGACACCAAGGCACAAGCAACAACAATAAAATGATAAATATATATTTCTAAGAGATATTGCCCTAGTCCAACCCAACACTCTCTCTCCCCTGGATGGCTTCAGTAGCCTCCATCCTTGCCTCCCTACAGTATATCCTCACACAGCAGCCTAAGACAGATCATGTTGCTTTTGCACTTAAAATTTTCCAATGGCACCTGTCTCACTCAGAATTAAAGCCAACATCCTTTCAGACCTCCCTGGCAGTCCAGTGGTTAGGGCTCCGAGCTTCCACTGCAGGGGGCGCAGGTTGAATCCCTGGTCAGGAAACTAAGATCCCACATGCCACACGGCATGGCCAAAATAAAACCAACAACAACAACAACAACAACAACAACAAAAAACCCCAACATCCTTTCATAGCCTCTAAAGCCATATGATCTGCTCCCAGTCATCTCCTACCACCCCCCTCACTCAATTTATTCCAGTCACAGCAACCTCCTTGGTTGGAACAAGCTGAGCTCATTCTGACTTCAGATTTTATCATTTGGTGTTCCCTCAGCCTAGAATCTCCTCCAAGATTTCCCCAGGACTCATTCCTTCACTTCCTCCCTGTCTCCATCCTCCAGTGACATCCTTGTCATTTCTCCAATGCCAGTGACCATCCTATCACAACCACCACTCCCTCTGTCACTATTCCCCTGCTAGATTTTTCTCTTACACACTTACCTCCAGGACAGCAGGGACTTTGTTTCAATTTATTGTATCCTCAACATTCATAGTGACTGGCACATAGTGAGCTAAATAAATTGTTGTCATTATTATTGTTGATAGTAATTAAAAGTTGGAGAGGCAGTGACAATGCCATTCCCATTTGAAAGCTGAAGTGCCTCACAAGGGTCCACACCTTAGGACCTAACACACAGAAATGAACCAATTTTTTAAAAAAAAATCCTTTTAAGGGCACTTGGCATATGGGCAAGTGGTGATTTGGAATATTACTGATCACATTATTACATGTATTCATTACATACTCAACTGTTCTGTAAATTCCTTGTTGGTAGGACTCAGCCTGGTTCTCTTTAAATCCCCAATAGCAGTGTTGCTCAAACTGCCCTATTCATAGAAATTGCCTGAGGATCCTGTGAACATGCAGATTGATTAGGAGGTGAGAGATGGGGCCTGAGACTGCAGTTCTAACCAGGTCCCAGATGATGGAGATACTGCTGGTCCAGAACCACACTTTGAGAACCAAGGTCTTCAGCACCTGGCACAGGGCTTTCCACAGGGTGGCTTAGTCAGTGTTGAGTGATGGATGGATGGATGGATGGATGGATGGATGGATGGATGGATGGACTGACTGATACTGGTTGGTACTAGGTAGGTGGCAGGGTGGAGGAAGGGTTCAGAGGAAAGTTTAAATCCAGTAATAAAGAAAGTGGCAGCTAGAATCTCTCTCTCCTTCCCTTTCCCCTCAGTCTTACCAGAGATTAATTTGGACCCACCCAACATTATCCCTTCTCTGAGTTTTCCATCTTTCACTAAAATACAGAGGGGTGGTGTACAGTCCTCCTAGACAAACCCTTCGCCGTGTGTTGTTGGTACAGCATACCCTGACAGGGTAACCAACTCATCTCAGTTTGCCTGGGACTTTCCAAGTTTTAGCACTTAGAGTTCCACGTCCCAATTTTAACACTGAAAGTCTTGCGTCCTGGGAAACCCCTCAGTCCCAGGAAACTGGGACAGTTGGCCAGTCTGCCTGTGTGAGTCACTCTGTGTAGAGGACAAAGTTGACTGAGTCACCTGTCTGCCCTGGAGGTACCTGCAGTCCAGTGGGGGAGTCGAGTGGGGAAGGATGGTGTGGCCTGAACTGCAAAGGTAACTTTATAGGAAGATCAAAGCCACTTATGCACCTGGTGGGAAGACTCAAACCAATAATTATTGGGTTAATATAGAGTGTGATCTTTCACTCTGAGCACCACAGACCATCTGGCTCCCTCCTTAAATCACTGAGAAATAAGGGCACACTTGCTCGGTTTTATGTGCAGAGAAGAAACAAAGCAGGCCTCTTGATTTACTCTATAAGGTCAAGTAAATTCAGAAATCAACTGTTCCTTTGAACAATGAATTTGTAGCCAGGAAACACTACTTTAATAAGTGTTCTAAGCCACGAATCTTTGGCCAACAGAATAAACAATGACAAAAATCCAAGGCATTAAGGAAAAATTTTTATGCTCTAAAAATCATATATTAACATATAAAGCATGAGTGTTCCTGAGATTCTTGCAGTCTGGCTGGGTTGTTTTAAACAGGTTGTGTCCCTCAGAAAGCCTGGGGAGATCCTTGGTTGCCATGGCACTAAGACCCAATGCATGGGGCTGATGCTGGCAAGCCCCGCTGACCTCTCCATACCCCACTACTCAAATGGTAGTTGGCTTTGCCTGCTAGCCAAGTATCTGAGTGTACGTCATTTTACAAACATTTGTGAAACACCCACTAAGTTCCTAGTGGGCCAGGCCTGTACTTCACATTTGCAAATGTTTTTAATTTTCAAGGGACTTTCCCACCTGCTGGCTCATTTTAATCTCACTCAAAACTAAGAGGTCTAAGCATTGTTCAGTCCATTGCATGAGTAAGACAGCATGGTGAGGTAGAAGCAGTAGGAGCCTTGGCGTCCCACAATCCTGGTTTGCATCCTAGCTCCACCTCTTTCCATCGGGAAGCCTTGGGCAAGTCACTCTTCTCTTAGAAATACTATTATCTCATCTGAAAAAATGTGGATAATAATTCCATCTTTCCAGTGGCTGTAAGCATTTAGGGTGTGTGACTACCTAGAAGAGGTACTCAGTAAATGATCCTGTGCCCATCTTCATCACTGTTAGGAAACTAAGTCCCACAGAAGTATCTGAAACTTCTAAGGTCACACTTCTGACTTTGGCAGGCTGAAAACCCAGGCACATGTCCTAACTCCCCCTCGTAGTGTCATTTCCATTTGATCAGATTGTCCCAATGACTCAATGATTGACCCAGTGATGCCTGACACCATCAGCCAAACTATGGTCCTTTATGTGGCAATGAGTTCATTTAAGGGCTCAAATGTCTATTACTCATTGGAAGAAATGCTGATGGCAGAAAACAGAAAGCTGTGAATCACAGTGGCTACAGAATTTATTACACGGCAGGACTAGATTCCTGCAGATTGGCAAGAATGCTAGCTTCAGAGGGTCAGACGCAATGCAGGTGCCCCTGGATTACCAATGTCTGCAGCTCTGGAAGGCTCCACAGTATCCAGTCTGGGCTCCACGTTTAGGAAGAGGCCTCCTCCACTGGCGTTGACAGCAAGACCAGAGGGTCTCACCAACATTGAAATCTGATGCATTCCAACGGGCAGCAGGCCTGTCTGACACACCACATTCGTTTGGTTTGAGAAAATAACTTTGCAACTTGTTTTGTTCACTGTAACCTGCAAGGCCTTGGAGTCACCAGAGAAACTATTTCCAGTAATATAGACCAGTAGGTCAATGTCATCTTAAAAGAAGAAAGAAATTAAAAGAAAGAAATCATCTCTCAGTGATATCACTCCATTTACAAGAACTCTATCAAATATTCATTCCCTCTCACCTTCCTCTCCCAAAATTTAAGGAATTAAATGCTGATTCATGTATTGGAATCTATATTGATTTTAATAGCATAGAGCCCTCATCTTAAATTTTCTCAAACTAGTGACGAGAAATCACTAGTCAATAAAAAATGGGGAAAAAAAAAAAATAAAGAATATTTCAAAACAAGGGACAAAGAGAATACAACATTTTAAGTCATCAAAAATCCACCATTTCGGGACTTCCCTGGCAGTCCAGTGGTTAAGACTCTGCACTTCCACTGCAGGAGGCGCAGGTTTGAACCCTGGTCGGGGAACTAAGATCCCACATGCCGCACGATGCAGCCAAGAAATTAAAAAAAAAAAAAATCCACCATTTCAAATCATAACCATTTCATTTAGATTGGCTAAAAAATTCACATTCTGCTGCATCACTCAACATCCACCCCATGAACAGACACACCTTCTACCCACACATCACCAGGTACACGGCCTCCAACAAGTCACTCTCAGTCTAAAGTTCATGCACAGAAATAGACCCACAGACATAGAAGACAAACTTATGGTTACCAAAGGTGAAAGGGGTGGGGGAGGGATAAATTAGGAGGTTGGGATTAACATATACACACTACTATATATAAAACAGATAACCAGCAAGGACCTGACGTATAGCACAGGGAGCTATACACAATATTTGTAATAACCTATAAGGGAAAAGAATCTGAAAAAGCATATATACATATATATGTATATATATGTGTGTGTGTGTATATATATATATATATATATATATATATATATATATGTATATATATGTGTGTGTGTGTGTGTGTGTGTATATATATATATATATAAAACCGAATCACTGTACTAAAACTAACATGACATTGTAAATCAATTATACTTCAATAAAAAATAAAAAATAAAGTTCACGCCCATCTCAATGCCAAGTGCACAACATACCAAGGGCATACCACACAGAGTGGACCCAGGGAGTTGACCCCTCAAGGTATTGGAAGGAACAGGAACCTGAACAATGAGCTGGTATGTCGTTCACTCGCACAACCACCTGGAAAAGACAAAAGCGTTAAAAGCAAACGTACATGTTTCATATGCTCAAGGGTATTAATAAAGTACTTGTGAAGTTTGCCCAAATTAAAATGTGTTAACGATTCACTTATTCTCTTTTTTTTCCTTCTATTTTCCAGTAATAGACCCTAAATTGTAAAGCATGACTCCAAACATGTTAGGCTTTTTTAAAATGACGGTAAATATGTGGAAACCTAACATTTTTGCAATTAAATATGTTCAATCTGGAGTAAATTCCCTCTCTGTCACATAGAAGTAAATTCAAACTGAGTGAGAACTTTTTATCACTTTATATTTTCAACTGAGTACCTACTTCCTATGAAAAGCCCTGTCTTTGCTGGTAAATGCCAGTGAAGTAGGCACCTCTGTTCTACCATTGCTACATGGATGTATAACTGAAGATCAGAGTGTATTTGGACATTTGGTTTGGGGTCTTTTTTATCCTAGAATGGGAGATCTCCAAGAATAAATTATATGTCTTTTCCTCTCACTGGGACTAAGGTTAATCTAATAGAACTCTACAATACTTGGAGATAAGAAAGGTGAAAAAGATTGAACTCTGATTCTCTACATATAAAATAAGGATTAAAAGCACACACACTATATTTATGATAGTGTTTGCTTATAAGGGAAGGGGTATTGGGATGGCATGAAGGCACATGTGATAAGAAACTCTTCATCCGTACTGTTTCACGTTATTCATAAAGACCAAAAAAAAATAAAATAAATACATCAAATGTTGGCAATTGTTAATCCTCGTTTGGGTACCCAAGTGTTGGTTATATTATTCTTTATAGTTTTTGCATTTCAAAATTGTCTCTAATTAAAAGCAGATGACTTATAACAGGAGTATGGGCAGATGGGAAATAGCAAAGGACATTTTAAAGAGAAAAGGGGTTGACTTAGCTCATTTACTTTCCAAGGCCACTGTGTGGAGGTATAAATCATATGTAGCTAGAGAGGTGCTCTATTTTTGGTACCATAGTAGCATCAATAATTATAATAACAGGATGTTGTATTTACAAAGCACTTACATTTTAAGCGTACTCTCCATACCCTGTGGAGGTAGAAAAGCACAGCCACAACTGTCTCTGTTTTGCGAATTAGAAAGTTGACCCTTAGGATTGGTCCACATTACAAATCAGGAGGGGCTGCAGTAGACCTGAAACTAGTACTTCACTTTGGGTGGTCCATCCGCTCTCACCTGAGTGTACTGGTTGGCAGTGACCAACATGTCTCCAAATATGGGTCCAAGGAAGACTCCACCATCATATACCACACGAGTGGTTACAGCAGGGTTCACTCCCGTTAGGTTTTCATCAGATACCTAAGATGGTTACAGTTCTGGTGAATTCTGCCATGGAATGAAGTCTAATCTTGCTTAAAACAAATAACAATGGGTGTTTTCACATTCTGTTTAAGATAATCAGATAGCTAGAAAGTGAAAATGGAGAGACAGGGGCTTGAAATCTACTAACCTAATAGTAAGTAATGGCTAATGAAAGCCCCAGTAGACTAGAAGAATATTTATATGCAAGTAGAGTTACCCAAAAAAATGCACACTATACTGATCTTCTAAGTCTTGAGATATTTTGTTTCCATGTGCTTTTCTATTTTACAAGTTTTCAATACAAAATATTAAAGTAAAATGTCAGGAAACAAGTGCCACGAGATGACTCCTATCCTTCCTCCATCTCCACCCAAGGATCTTATATGAAAACCAGATGACCTGCAATACCAAATAACAAGAATAAAATTTCATCTCGGGTTTCACTTCATAAAACCAAACGCTAGATGATCGTTAGATTATTTTTTAAAACCCTAAATATGCAAGAGCATCTGGTTTTGTCATTATCCAAAGACAGCAAATCCTTTCCTAAACTTCCTTCTGCTGTGCCATCTGCCTCCATGATAATCTAAGTCAATCACATCTGCTTAAATTATCCAATAACAGATGTAGAATTAGTGTATGGTGGACACTGACCAAAAACTTCTCTACCTACATCAAGTTAGAAAAGGTGATGTTGGGTTTAAACTGCTTTATCAGGAATATGAGATATAAAATACGTCTTGAAAACTTTCAGAAAGATCATTGAACCCCTTTATTTGAATATTCCAACAAAATAAACAAATCATGACAGTTTTCATTCATAAATTCTGATTTTTCTTTTTCACAAAATTGCTCCAGAGCACCAAATCCACAAAACCAAAAGGGATACCATACATACCCTTATAAAGCTGGGCAAGTCCCCAACCTGGTTGGACCAGGAGAGAGTCCACACATGTTCATAGCAAGACTTTAGATCCTCCGTCACAGTGAAGTCACTGACATTGAGGTACCTAGATGTGAAGTCATCAGCGTTGGTTTGTAAGAGCTTTTGGAGGTGACTAGCTGAGATGTGCACAGGGACAGCTGGGGGAGAAGGTCATGATATAAAAAGTACAGGACACTAATTAGTCCACCTTGCAGCATCTCATCATCAAGACAGCAGAGAATAAACATCAGAATGCCTACTACACGTGCAGAGACCATCAAGTTCAAGAAAATCCTCAGTCCAGTTAAGCCATTTTTAGGGCAAATGTAAGTAGGTGCTCACTTTTTATATCATGGTCCCTTTAATCAGCATCACATCTCTCAAGCAGAGGACACAATCGCATCAGACAAACCTATCTCAACTGTCAACTCAAAATGTAAATTCCGACACCCTGGTAATCCCTGAAAGTCTAATTAAATATTGGGTTTTCCCCGGAAAACTTTAGCTGGCCCTGTGAACAGGGAAAAGTTGGCCAGCCACCTTTCACAAGGAGTAGGGAAGGCACAAAGCAGCTGACACCCATAAAAACTTAGCCAACCAAGCTGAGGAATGTTGGCATTGAACTTCGGTTTCTCCATTACAATTTCCTTTAAGCCTAACCACCTGCTTCCCCATCTCACATCCCCGTAGAGAAATAACAGCACTTTGGGCTTAAGCCTTGCTGTGTTTGAACACTGTTTCATGCTTTACCAAAAGTTTCCATTTCCTTAGGTACTCCCAACATCTCTGTGAGGTGGGTCATCTAAATATCCTAACACCTCCTTGAGAGATGAAGAAAATGAAACCCAGTGTGATTCAGAAGCTTGTCAACCAAGTGAGAGGGGTTTAGATTAAAACCCAGGTTGCCTTCTACCTACTCAAGAGCTTTCCTTTTGAATCCCACACTGCCCTGGAGTGTTAGTGAAATACCACTGTATTTCCAAAATGCAAACAACATTCTCATCTTTTTTAAAAAGATTTAATACGCCATTTGAGGGCCATTTCAAATGGCCAGGTGAAGGTTGGCTTTCCCCCCGGTTGTCTACAGGCAGTGACATGAGGAGTATCAGCAACAGGATATGACAGCAGGAAAAGTCTCTCTACAGACAGGCTGCAGCTTTCTCATTTGTGAGAAGGGAAACAGCACAGTAATGGGCTTCAGAGGCAGGGCTCTGATGCACTTACTCACCCACTTATCAGACTCCAATAGCCCAGGGGCCATCAACTTTTCCTAATTTGCCCTACTAGAGTAAAAACTCCACTCCATTCCTCCAGCCAAGAAGATTCTTTGCAAGTCCACCATCCTTCTGTTTGAGAGGGCAGAAGACTCCTGGACCATGTGCCAATTTTTATACGGCCATTCTTGAGTTCTCCTGAGCCTCCTTTCTGATTTCCCTATGTTTTTACCAAATAAATAACATATTATAATCACGTCTAATCCTGTCCTTTGTGAGATGTGTATGTACTTGAAGATTTAGAAACTGTTCTACCCTCATCGCAGCTGAAAGCTCTTTCTACATGTGTTATGATTCCTAAAATCCTCAATATCATGTGGTGTCACTGTGAAGTTTAAGTTGGAAGGGCCGTGGCTACTGTGGATTTTGGCCTAGGAAACTCTAGAGAGAAGAGGACCGAACTGAGAAGCAAAGACTCAAGTTCATACCTGGACCCTGCCATCAACTATTTTTATGAGCTTTGGGCAAGCCTGAGTATAGTGGGCTAAATGGTGGCCCTCAAAAGGATATGTCAGTGTCCCGATCCCAGGAAACTATGAATATTACTTTATAAAGCAAAAGATGCGGTTAAGGATCTTGAGAAGAGGAGTTCATCCTGGATTATCCAGGTGGGCCCTAAACGCACTCATACACAGGAGAGGAAGAGACAGTGTGACCAGGCAGTTAGGCAGGGGTTGGAGTGATGCGCCCACAGCCAAGGGATGCTGGCAGCCACCAGATGCTGCGAGAGGCAGGAAGCAGATCCTCCCCTAGAGCCTGAGGAGGGAGAGTGGCCCTGACAACAACTTGATTGTGGACTCTGACCTCCAGAGCTGGAAGAGAATAAATTTCTGTCGTTTTAAGCCACCAAGGTTGTATAATTTGCTATGACAGCCCCAGGAAGCTAATCCACTCAGTTTCCACATCTACAAAAGTTAAAGATTGGGATCATATTAACAATGATATGCGGTTGTTATTGCCCAGATCTTTAACTTTAAGAAGGTCATTCTCAGACACTGGAAAACAAAATAACTGTAAGACTGTCACCCTGTCTGGCAGGATGGTGTACAATGAGAAACACTGCACTCCCAATGGCCCCTTTACCAGGAATCACTGTGTTAGAAAGCTGGATGCGAAAGTGTCCTCCTAAAGGTGGACTTGTCCTCTGTAGTCTCTGTGTTGTCACCTGGACCAACCCGGATCCTTCTTCTGCTCCTCCAGTGGGCACAGAGCTGTGACATATCAGAAGCAAAGCATTAACCATGGGACCCTCCAGCAGCTGCTCCAGACAGAACAGAGCTCCGTCTCAAAGACCAACGGTCTCCCATGGTTCCAGACCATGAGCTCAAGCTCCCAAATACTGGGCACCCCTCTCCCATCACAGCAGAGAAAATGTAAGGTAAATATGAGGGTTCTTTAGGGCATTCCACAGTTCCCCTCTATTGATCCTGGAAGCACAAGGATGCAGAGCAAAGAGTGATGACTCTGGTCTCCACAGCTCTGGTCCTGACGCAGAGTGGAAGGAGAACCCAGTGTTCTTTAACCACATTTGCACAGTCATATGAAAACTTGGGCCCTAGTCCACAGACCCTCTGCACTCACTATCCCCAGCAGAAACAGGCCACTCCATCTAGTGGAGTCCTTATCCAGCACCTGTATGCAAACACACTGCCTGACTAATCCTGCTTTTCATACAATAAACAGGTCAAATACATCATGACACACCATGAGATGGAATACTATTCAGCCATTAAAAACCATATCTAGAAGGAGGCTTAATGAAATGGGGAAATATTCCATTTATACCAGTAGATGAAAAGGGCATGTTACAAATATAGTGTCTTATGTGTGGTCCCAATCTGAGATTTAAAAAGTAAACATATACATGTATATATTCCTACAAAAACTGCTTGGGGAAAAGGCTGTAGGAATATGGATCCAATGCATTAACAGAAGTTATCTCTGAGCAGAGGGATTCTGAGTGCTTTGTAACTTTTTCTAAGTGTTTTTCTGTATTTTCCTAATTTTCAACAACAAACATGTGTGATTTCAATCAATAATATTACTTAAGTGCTACATATTGATGTGCATACTTAAACCATACAGAAATAGACTGATACTATCTGTTTTGGGGGCCACTCTGAAGGTTGTCCTGACTTGCTCAGGCTGGAGGCTTCCAGAAGGAACTAAGGGACTTGAGGAAAACTCAGAAAGGGAGGTTGTGGGACTTCCCTGGCGGTCCAGTGGTTAGGACTCTGCGTTTCCACAGTAGGGGGCACGGGTTTGATCCCTGGTCGGGGAACTAAGATCCCAAATGCCACGCGGCAAAAAAAAAAAGGAAAAGAAAAGGAGGTTGTGAGAACCCCTCTAAGTGTGGACCTAAATTATACCCCATCATTTCAGAGTTAATAACTACATAATTCAGTAGGTTTGGAGCACAGGACCACGGGCTGGCTAATCTGACAGCTCTCTCTCCACCATTGAAGCTCTTTCCCTCCTTCATTCTATTGATGATTTCTGTGTCTGTCCTGCCCAGTGGCCTATGAAACACTAAGTCAAGGAAAATGGAGCACAGATTCAAGGTTTCTTTGCCTACTTTTCACACACTGTCCAAAGCATAGTATAAGTAGGAGAACTCATTTTGAAACATGTTAGAAAGAGATGGGAGGAAAAAAGAAATTTTAAAGACAGGGCACCTCAATTCTTCCCATCCTACTGGGATTTTAGTGAAAATTTAAAAGAACAAATTACAGCGTACATGTGTTCCAGGAGCTTGGAGGAGCCTGATTCTTAGTTACTGCTTTGTAAACTGTGGCCAGAGAGGTTTGATTATTGAAAAACCAATGCTTATGGGGCTCTAGTGCCATCTGGTGGTGAGCTCTTAGAACTGGCTGGTTTTGTTCCTTTGACTATTTCCTTTGGCCTCAAATGATTCCAATAAGATTAATATATGGGGAATGGAAGGAGAGGAACAAGGTTTTCCTCTCAAACAGTGGTAATGTGAACCTCTGAAAAGCATTAAAAAAAAAACTACCTGTAAACAAATTCACTAGGAACTAGTTCTCAAAATGTGGTCCCCAGATCAATAGAATCAGCATTGCCTGGGAACTCATTAGAAATGCAAACTATCAGGTCCTGCCCCAAACCTGCTGAACTATGATGGTGTGGTTAGGGGCCAGCAATTTGTGCTTTAACACAACCTCCAGGTAAGTCTGATACGGCATTCTTAAGACTGAGAACTATTGCTTTGAGCAACACGGCAGGTAGCTTTTCCTGATAAAAAGTCTCACCTCTGTGTCTTCGGAGGGCAGTTAACAATTTTAAGCAGGGATAGGTGAGCAAAGATGGTTCCCTACCTTGCAGTGATGAGCGGGAGCTCCAAGCCACACCCTGCCAACCAGGAGGTCACACTGTAGACGGGAGGGGACCCCACCACAGAGAGCAATTCCAGCAGATTCCCGCCAGGGCGAGCTGTTCCAGAGGCAGCCTGAGAAACTAGAGACCAATGATCCAATCATTATCAAGTAAATCAAGGTGGAAAACCTGCTGTGTGGCAGGTCCCCGCTGGAGAGGCTGAGTTACTCACATCCCAGCATACACTTAAAGCAGAGATTCCTACCTACCTGCTGCCAGGAAGAGGAAGTAGGAATTTAGTTGCGAAAGGAAAATGCAAGGTCATGGCATAAGGAGACGATGACTAATTCCACAGCAAAGTTCAATAAGCCCCAAGTCAGCCAAGCATCACTGCCTGTATCATTGGAGGTTCCCACCACGACACCGCCACACACACACACACAGCTCATCTATGGCAGTGCGGACTGCCCCCTTTCCTCCTTTTCTTCCCAAAGCCTGGCAGCTCCAGGAACACAAGCTGATCCCCCTTGGGAACAATGGACACACAAAGCACATACTAGAGGTACTTGAGTTTTATCCGCAGCATGGCGTCAACATGTGTGCAGAGAGAGTGCAAGCTTTAAGATGGACCAGTGCTCAAATCCTTATTTTCCACTTCTATTGGGTTACTATTTGGCTAATCACTATAACCTCTGTATGACTGTTTTCTCATTGATAAAGTAGGACTCGTGACAGATATCAGTCTGCATGGCAGGGAGAGTTTAGTGAGATGGCAGGTTTAAATGACCAGCAAATATAGTTTAATATCCTCTTTCCCTCCTACCAGGCACCATGTAAAGGCAGCTTCTTTTCCAAGTCTGTACAATCGAGGCAGTCTTTGCAGGCCCAATGCTGAACACAACACCAGGCACAGAGTAAGGGCTCAATAAAAGTTTATTTGCTCAGTTGAGTATGGAGTCATTGAAGGTTTGGCTCTGGTGTCAACCATCTCTGGGTTCCAATCTCCCCCACATCCCAGCTGATTTGAGGCAAGACACATAGTATCCTGTCAGCTTTGGTTTCCTCGTCTGTTGAGCGGGGATCATAGGACCATCTCATGGGGTTCTGAGAATTAAATGAGAAATATTTGGTAGCTACCACTAGATGAAAAGAACTTTCATAGAGGACATTCGGTGGGAGAATATAACCAAGTGTTAAGCTGATCAGATAAATGTCAGACAATTAACTATGAATATGGAGCCCGATTTTGTAGTGTTTATGTTACCATTAAATAATACTCATAGGAAACTTGCGGCCAGCAGGATGACTAGACAGTGGGAAATAGATGGTTTTACCCAAGCCATCTCCCATCTTTCTTGTCTCTGCCTCCCTGTTCCCCTCCTACCTCACCCTTACATGGCTCCAGATACTGGAGCATTTGGTGGCAAAGCGGTGATGGCAGTGAGAAAGGATTCTGGATCCTGGGCTTTGAGGGTTTGGGGAGGATAAAGGGAAACGACACCTATTATCCAGTCCTGAGTTTCCCAGTCCAGTCAGTGGGTTCAAGAGCACGCTGTAATGATGCCCTCAGTGCTCTGGGAATCTGGGTAGCACTTGGGGTCACCAAAGGCCCCAGCCAGTTGTCTTGGGCACCAAGAAACTCAGACGGTTACCCCAGCACACCATTTGAATATTATTTTCTGCGTGTCAGAACACAAACAGAGTTTGAAATAAGCAATGACGCATTCTGACCCAGATACCCCCAAAACACTCACATCACTGAAACAGATAAGAGATGGAATTCTGAAGAGTATCAAAGATGATGTATTTTCAGGGCTGAAAGAGAGTTCTCCTACCCCCAACCCCCACCTCCACGCTCCCCTGCCCCCAGCTCTACAACTTCCAGGCAAAAGATTAAAAAGTTGCACACCTGAAAATCAGAATGCAAATGCCTGTTCCATACTTTTCTCCTTGGAGAGAGAAAAACAGAGAAGCTATGAGAAGCAGGGAAGCCGAGCCCCAGAGTCACAAGGGATTTGACAGAAAAGAGAGAGGGAACAAAGTTGGAAGCCTGGAGGCCCTGAGAGCAAACCACACCATCTGTCTGGGCTTCTGTCCCCAGGGTGTGCGTCACACGTGGCCTCAGGAGAACCCCTGATGAGCACCTTGCCCTTAAGACAAGCAAAGCCAGGTGAGAGCACTGCACCCAAGAGAGGTCAAGGGACTCTGTGCAGAGAGGGGCCAGGCCTGAGCTCTGAGTGATGTGTGAGGGGAACCAGATGGGGAGAAGGAAAGACGAGGTTGTTCTCATGTGGATGCGGTGACCCTCCAACTCCCACCGAGTCAGTCCTAAGGGCTGTAAATCAGACTTGTGGCCCATTTACAGGGCCAGATATTGCTGTGTTCCTTACAGCACTTTGTATGACAGATATTCACAGATGGAGAGGTGGAGAAATCCTGCTGGCCTAACAACAGTAATGATAATAGTACTAATAATTGATTACACTTATTGAGCACTTACTAGTCAGGACCCATGATGAGTGCTTTACACTATACTTCAGTTATTCTTCATAGTAATCCAATGGGGTAGGGCCCTCATTAAGCCCATTTTATGGATGAGAAAACCAAGGCCCCTCAGCAAGAAAATGGTAAAATTGGGGTAAGATCACAGACACCCAAAGCAAGAGCAAGCATTGGAATAAATAGGGGGGAAAAAAAGGAACTAGTTAGAGAGATATAGGGGCCAAGGACACAGAATTCCAACTCCATCTTCTCTCCAGGATCGAGGCAGGAAAGATGGAGAATCATATGTTCTCTCACCATTAAAAGAAAAGCAGCCCCTCCAGCAAAGTTCGAAGACGGCATTTGACGGACAGGTCCATGGAGGAGAGTGGATTTGATTATCACCTGTTAGGTTTGTGTCTGCAATAATAATCTCATCCACATAGAACACGCCCATCTCCGGAGACAAAGGGAGGAGATCAACCTGATGAACCAGCACCGGGGAGTTCGCGGGAGGTGGCTGGAGATGCACGGAGTGAAGCACACACGCCTTCCAGAGGTCGGTGCAGGCGAACTGCCAG
Source organism: Balaenoptera acutorostrata (assembly GCF_949987535.1). Lineage (NCBI taxonomy): Eukaryota > Metazoa > Chordata > Mammalia > Artiodactyla > Balaenopteridae > Balaenoptera > Balaenoptera acutorostrata. The sequence goes on from NC_080073.1 coordinate 81,835,378, forward strand.
CTGAAAACAAGCGCAGAGCAGAAACAGGCCTCCTGTGAGCACCGCAGTTCTCTCTCCTGAGAGCCTGGGCCTGAGGACCATGCAGCCAGGAGACCCAATCCATCGTGGCTGCCGCGGTACAAGCATCCCATCCGAGATGGGCTCAGCTTGGCTGGGATGCAACACGAGTGAATCACGCTTAAGTCCACCATCCATTCATAACAATGTCAGCAGTACTTTCAAACTACAATATGATTATGTGTCTTAAGCAGATCACCTGTTAGGCTCTACTGTCAGGGAAGATTAATACTCTGGACATTTCCAGACTCATTTAAGTTTAAAAACACTTACAAAACCCTTAAGAGATGTGGAAACAGAGCTGAATCAAGAGATCAGGATGCTGAATTATATTCCAGCATCTTTGTTCACTCGCTGAATGAATTTTGGTGAATCACAAATTCTCCGGGCGCCAATTTTTCTCATCTGTAACGTCAAGGAATGTTCCCTAAAATCTCTTCCAAATATGGTGGTCTATGATTCTATCCCTATGAGAAAAGTCAGACTCCTTCTGGGGAGTATTAGATTCATAACAACTAACTGCTCTTAAATCAAACTTCTTTGCCAAATAAAATGTGTTCAGAGCTGAAGTTAGTATCCAAGTCCCCAATATCAGAGACAGTTAGTACCTCCCGTGGGCCACTGTCCCCAGGAAAGCTAATCATCCCAGCTGGCAGAATTCCCACCACATGTGCCCGCAGATGAGCTACCTGTTAGGGCTGGCCCCCGCGAGACTCCAGTCACAGGTGACGTTCTTCTTAACAGTGTTTTGAAAGCCAATTGTGAAGGACACTGTCACCGTCAGGATCGTGTTCACGTGGCCTTTGTATGCAAGGCACAGCTAGAGACACCAAACAAGTCCTTCAGCTCTGTCACTAAGAAGCAGCAATTCAAGCAATGTTTATCAAGGACAATCCACTCCCTAGAACCTGCCTTGTGCTCAGAGAGACAGCCAGCCCGCTCCTGCCCTCCTGGAGCTTACCGGTCTAGCTGGAGAGACAAATAGCTTAGAGCAAATTGTTATTCATCCAACAGAGAGTTATCCAATGCCTAACACTGTGCACGGCCATGAGGATTTTAGAGCATCTCAATTATCAATAGAAACCCCCTGTTGTGACCCAGATACCTGTGCAACCTTGAGCAAGTCACTGTACCTCTCTGAACCTCACTCCTTAACCCTAATTCACCAGCATCCTTGGCTTCTAACTCTGAGTTAAGTAAAATTACATGGCAGGATTTTTCAACTGCGGTGTTACTGACATTTGGGACTAGATAATGCTTTTCTGTGAGGGGGACTGCCCAGTGCATTGTAGGACGTTTAGCAACATTCCTAGAACCTACCCGCTGGATGCTACAAACACTTCCCCAGTTTTGGTGACCAAAAATGTCTCCACGCACTGCCAATTCTCCCCATGGGGCAAAATCCCCACCACCCAGCGTTGGGAGCCTGTGCTGTAGAAGAAAGGCTGGAAGTCGGGCAGTGCCCTGTCCTGAACCGTTTAGTCCTGGCTCCCACTGCCATTCAACTAGGAAAGGACTTGAAACCACTACCATGAGTTCAGCCACCCCAAGAAGGTTCACTCTGGTTCCCAAAGGGCAAGTAAGCTGCACTTTTTTATGAAGGACAGCAGAGCTATTGACACAAAGATATAAGGGGTATTGAAGGAATGTGTCAGTCCATCCATCAATAACAATAACTATGATAAATAATAAAAACTATCCTTAAATGAGTCCTAATCACTGCCCAAGCACTTTACTGGATTATCTCATATACTCTTCACCTAAATCCTGAAAGGCAAACCTCATTATTACCCATTTCACAGATGAGTAAACTAAAGTAAGACATGGAGGGCATGCAGGGTATAGAGTCAGAATTCAAAACCAGAGTCTGACTGTAGAATCGGCGCTCATACCTGGAGAGCAAAGAAACTACTACAGCGTAGAAAAACTTCTATAGGTCTCAGCTAATAGAAAGGCATTTCCATGCAGCAACTACCTAATGGGAGGACCAGAGGTGTCTGTTCACCCCTGAAACCAAGCACCTCAGCCCGAAAAGCCCTGCGAGGCACAGCAATCACTCTCTTGTGCTTCTCCAGGCTCAACCCCACAGAATAATTCCAATCCCTCCCTACCCACCTCGCCTGCAAGCACGAAGGCTGCTACTTACATGTGTGTACTGATCTAGCCGGTTGCCCTTCTGGGCAGCCGGGGGTGTCAGGACAAGGTGTCGAGGCTGATGGAAGCTGAACCTCCCACAGAAGGGCTCTGTCCCACTGGTGAGGTGCCCATCAGAGCTGGAACTTTCTAGGCCTGGATGCATTTCGAACAAAATAGGAAGATGGGTGTAAATGTTAAATAGAGTTTCCCAACATGTCTGCAGGGAATGGGTTATGGGTTCGTCATGACATTGACCCCTCAGCCCTTGAGCAAGCTGGGCAGGGCTCAAAGTGGTCGGCCCACCCCCCAGATTGAAGGCTCCAGATATGAGAAACCCATTGTGTCTGCCCTACAGCATCGAAAATCTATTACCCTTTTCTATGTATACCATGACACAGAAAAACTATTGAGAAGCAAGCAGGTAAAGAGTGTTGACTGTAACTTAGTTCACCTTAGTATTTTTAAAACATACCCTCACATTTTTAGAATTTGTTAGATTACTGTCTTATGTATAATTCCTTTACTTGAGACGCAATTTGAATTAAACAAGATTTGCACTGTTTTGCTGTTTCCCTGCTATGTCTGTTGCCCGCTTCCCACTGTACGGCATGAGACACAGGTCCTCATTCCAGCTCCCCAGCACCCTTGGTTTCTAACTCTGCTCCACCTGACAGCTCGGGAGGGATGCCTTTTCTTTCTCTGATTCCCACACCAAACAGCTCCCTCCCAAGCACTCAGTGTCTGAATCCAGTTGCCATATTTTCATTTGACTCTTAACAGAGTCACCTGGGAGAGGAAATGAAGATTGTTCCCCTTTGACAGAAAAAAAAGAAGAGAAAGAAAGAAAGAAGACAAGGAGGAAAAAAGAGGGTCGGAATTTGTCAAACCAGAGATCATACCTTGTTCGAATCCCAGCCGGAGTAGGATGTTCGCTGAAAGGGGTTCCAGTTTGCATTTAACTGCAAGTAACTCCTCAAGGGCTGTTTGAATCTGTTAAAAAGAAAAACAGGGAATTCCCTGGAGGTCTAGTGGTTAGGACTCGGCACTCTCACAGCCGAGGGCCCAGGTTCGATCCCTGACGGGGGAACTAAGATCCCACAAGCCACACAGTGTGGCCAAAAAAAGAAAGAAAGAAAAACAACCAGGAGTTCCTACCATGAGCAGAAAGACCACCTTTACTTCCCCCACCTCTGCTTAAGTGAAGAAGGTTCCCACCTGATGGGCCGTGGCATTTGCAGGGATTGGCTGGCTAGAGACATTGTCCCAGGTAAGGAAGAAGTTCCCTGTGCCAGACACCATCAGCATCTGAAAAGTCAAGAGGGACGGGATTAAAGAACATGTGCTCATTGAACCAGGGAGACAACCTAGAAACACAGGACACACCTCCCTGGCTTGCTATTTCCTTTTTATTACAATTTCAATTGTTAAACTCACTATCTTCTAGAACTATCTGGAGAACACAAGTGTCATCATGTAATGAAAACTTTTCTTGGAAGAATATACATGTCTATCTCCCCATTGATGCCTGCCCCCCTCCTTCTCTTTAGAATGTGACACCTAAATGTCACCACTGAAGGGCCCACTCTCAGCCCTTCTCACCGAGCTCCCTCCCAGGGGTGGCCTGGGAGGGAGAAGCAGCCCCATGCGTGTCACACCCTCTCAGAGGCTGATTCAGCCGCTGCTTTGCTTCCACTGCATTCCCTGCTGGGCACATCACACTCTTGTAATGGGGTGACACCCATCATCTTATATTACTTGTTTTCTCCTTTGTTCTGTGGTTCTTTATCTGCATGTTTTACTATTACACCGTAAGCTTTAAGAGGCACAGTCCATATTGAGTCACCCTTGTACACCAAAAAGTGGACAACAAAAAGTACACCAAACACAACATGGTAAATCAACTATATTTCAATTTAAAAAAAGAAAGCACACCAAACTTGTTCAACCAAAATATGGGGCACAACCAAGAGACCCAAAGGCCCTGACCCTTACAAAGCAGACTTAGAAAACACACTACAGGGAAATAGGACCCGAATGGGTCAAAAAGCTATGAAATCTCGTATGTGTACGCTCACAGGCATGCATACATGGGTGTGGGTGTTAGGATGACCTTATCTCCTCTCTGGGGAATATGTTTCCAAAGGAAGATTTACCAGGAACTTAAATTCCTGAAACTAAGTCCATAAATCAGGGCATCTCAACAACAAGACTTTGCATTTTTTGTAAAGTCCTCTCAAGCCTATTGGATGGATACCCTATCTCTTTGGCAGCAGAGTTAGCACCACGGCTCAAGTCTCCTGGCTCCCAGCCAGCGATCCTTCCACTAGGCGGGACTATATTCATTGCAGAGTTCACCCCCTGAACCTAACCCCATGGGACAGGGAAGACACGGAGACCTGGATTTCCGGAAGTCTCTGGGCCCGGGCTTGGATCTGATGCTTCTCCCGGAGGTACGTGCTGACCACCTCGGGATTCAGCCAGGTGTTATGGATCTGGACACCAATTCTCAGCCCGCTGCTGGGGGCTCTCCCTCGATGCTCTGCTTCCAGGTAGTACCTAGCTCCCCCGAGCAGCTCCAGCTTGGGGCTCTTCTGTTGCCAGGTCTCTTCACTCCCATTCTGCTCCCAGGAGTCAAACCAGTCAGCAGTGCCCACTGTGATGGAGGCCACTTTCACCTGCACCCCAAGCAACACATCAGGACCAGCACTATGAAGCTTCTGGGTCTCTCTTTTTCAAACAGCAAGTGTCTAGACAGCTACTTAACAGGGATTTGGGGGCTGGTCTGCCTTTTCCAACAAGTTAGGACCTGTGCCTGTGTATGTTTCTCCAGCCGTTCTTCTCTCTCTCTTTCTCAATTACATAGTATTCAGATGAGGCTGGATGGTCCATGTTCAGAGCTGAAACAGACAACCTGAAACCCTAGCTTTACATGATGCTGTGGGTAAAGTTGTATGAAGTCCTCTGAGAAACCTAAATGTTACTTGACTGCATCAAAATCTATGATGTTTCTCTAGCCAACTACCAAAGCAATTTCATAGAAGTATATTCATCATTTGAGATGAAATACTGTGTTTCTTTGTCAATGGCACTAGTTAATTTAGGCTGTTTGTTAAAACACTTTTTCTTATCCTTCAAAGCTGATCAGAAATTTCCTGCATAAAACTAACTACATCCCTACCCAGAATTAGTGGTAAAGATGCAAGTTTTGGAGTCAGACAAATCTTGGTTTGAATTCTTAATATGACTCTTATTATCCCAGTGGCCCTGGATTGGCCATACAATCCTTCTAAGCCTCATTGCCCTTATCTGGAAAACAGAGATAAAGAGACATAGCTCACAAGATGCTGTGAAGGTTAGAAACAAGGTGTATAACAGCTGTAGCATAATGCCCAGCTTACAGTAAGACCTCAATAAACATGCCAACACATTCAGCCAAGCCCTTTTTCAACAATTAAAATCATGTCAATTATATCTCAATTTTTTAAAAAAACTTTAATAAAAAAATAAACCCCCCACACACAAAAAAACAAAACGTTAAAAATCTCTGGTTGCTTAATGGCATGTTACAACTATCAGTAGAACATGAGAGCTTTCATTGTGATTATTTGTTTTTTTTCAGGAGTTAAGGACTGGGGACCAGAAGAAGGAAAACGAGATGGAGGTGTATACCTTGGTCCTCGGGTCCTCCGACTGACTGAAATACAGGGAAGCCTGGTTGTCAGCCTGGATCCAGAAAGTGTAATTATTTGTCTCTGGGGCCACAAAGAACCCACTGAGCCGCGCTCTGGAAAGCAGAGGAACACAGAGAAAGAAGTGAGGGCAACCAAGTCCGGAATCACCGACCCAAAAAATGGTGCCCTTGGACCTTGTTTGTCTTTATGGTAATGAGGAGGAAACACTTGGCTCTTGTGTCATGTATTTGGCCAAAGCCCTCTGGATGCAGTTTTTCCTGTGGTGCTTGCCTGGCTCAGTATCTCAGCCCATCTCTTTGCACTGGCACAACTCCCTGAGCAGTCCTGTCGTCTTTGGGAAAGTCGTAGTCGCAGCGTAGGTTTGCCTGGAGGCTTAGCTGAGATAACTCACCTAACACAGCCAGTGCAGAGCCTGGTGCATGGTAGGAACTCAATCAATAGTAAATATTATTCTCATTATTACAAATAAAGAGAGATCACCAATCAGAGTTTGCGCTGATTTGGTCTAGATACCAAGAATACCAAGAATCTTTTCTGTTAATAGTTTTGAAAGTAACTATGTAAAGGTCCATCGTTATCATAATTTTTCAATCAATAAATATTTCAGTTTTTTCATTTAAAAATTTTGAATTTTATAGAAACGAATGGCAGAAAGAATGGAAAGAGTTACTGTCTGGTTTGTGGCTCCTCGAAATGGCAATTAGAGACACATACCCTACAGGTCATACCAGACAGTCCAAATGTTCTTTTGTCTTTTGAGGTGGCCTGACTCTCCTTGACACTCCTGCACACACTGAATATAGCTGAAAGGTTTTCCTTTGAACATTATTGATGAGCCTCAAAAACTATGACAAAGACGCAGTACTAGGTGCTACAAAATATATATATATATATATATATATATATAGGAGCTCCAGTGGCGCAATCGGTTAGCGCGTGGTACATATATATATATATATATATATATATATATATAGCCACTTTAAAACCATGTATACTGGTGGTTAGATATCTAATTAGTATGGCTTCCAAGACAACAGAAACTCTACTCTGTTCAGATTTCCTTCCCTACTTGGTTTTTTCAATGTCTGAAATTCCCTGAACAGAGAACAAAGCCTTCCATTTCATAATTGAATTGAAGTTTTAAATAGCCAAGGGACTTCTCTGGCAGTCCAGTGGTTAAGACTCCGTGCTTCCACTGCAGGGGGGCACGGGTTCAGTCCCTGACTGGGGAACTAAGATCCCTCATACGTGCGGCACGGCCAAAAAGAAAAAAAGAAAGAAAGAAAAAGTTCAATAAAATGGCCAAATCCTTGAAAGAGGTCACAGGTTGGCTGGAATTCACACTCAGGAGTCATGACCAACCTCTCTGAGAAGAGTTTCAAAAGGAGAAGAGATCCATCACACCTAAAGGATTCAGTCACCTGAATCCACACCTTAGAGCACACTGTGTCTCCACAATTCTCTAACTTTCTATATTTTTAAGCCCACATTAAAATCTGAGAAATTTTGGCCACATCCTTGAAGTGATTAAAAAGACAAAACTAAACCAAGCAGGAAAAACTTTATCACACTGCAGTCACCACTACATAAAACAATGTCTCCAGAGCCCACTGGAGTTTCCCCTGCTATTATACCAGCCATCTGGTTGACCTTTGGCACTGGATAATTGTTCCCACAGAACTGTTGGCTGCCCAGCCTCTGCTCCCTCATATGCCCAAAGGGCAAATTCTCGAGTCTTTCTTTAGTATCATCCAGATATTAGTTTCACCTCTTAACCACATTCCTGCGGCAAGTTTTGCCCTGCTCTCTACCAAGCTTCCTAGACTACCCGGCTCAATGTTCTGATGAATAGTCCTCCCCAAAACAGAGTTCAAACTAAGCTGTAGAAAATATAAATTTTACCTATTGATCAAGATTTAGTGTGTACCCATAAAGGGCCTGTGGTCCACAAGCATAACCAACACCAGCTGAGAACAGCGGTCAAACTTTGTTGCTGTTGAATTAGTAGATATTTTAAATTTTCTCCTGGAAATCTCATTGCTTACTTACCTGTCTCCTAGCCTCACCTAGGCCAGTAGAGACACTTGTGATATGGACCCCCACTTTTCCTACAACATACCTGAAAGGTTGCCCTTGCTTTGACCAAAATCCAAACGGAGAGCTGGCATTAGGGACAATCTGCCATCTGTACCCAGGGGTGGCTTCTGTCAGGTCAAAGCCCTCAGCCGCGTCTCCAACTTCAAAGAGAAGCCCTCGATTGCCTGTAAGACATGTAAGCCTCATAAACATCAGAGGGCATTTCTCCCCCAAGCAGGGGAACTGCTTTACTACAGATTACAGAGTGAAGATGATCCAGAACTATCTAGAAGGTGAGTCAACTGAGACACAGATGGAGTAGCCATGTGAGATGTTCTATAGATAATACAAATGTTCTAGAAAGTGGAAACTACTGCTTGATGTAGGATTTAAGCTCTTGGAAAGAGAGACTTGACAAGGAGCGGTAAGGGGAAATATTCTCAGAGGACCAGAAAAGACGAAGGAGCTCTTTTTAATGGGAGTGTCTGGATACGAGAAAATGTGAAAGAGCAAATGAAGGCTCGTGAAGCCAGGACTGGACTTCAGTCTCTTTTAATGTTCAGTTCAGCTTGGGAATTCTATTCCCTAAAACCCTGGGTCCCAGAAATTTGGCAATCCTTAAATTTTTCACAGGTCATGGCCTCAATTTGTAGCCATGGAGCAAATCACGTGACAGGCTGCTATTACATAACATTCTAAATGATGTCGTACTTATTCATTTGTGTTTTATATTAAACAAACCCTGAGACCGAAGGCATATGTGCAATCAATATTGGCTACTAATTGGGGTGAGGGTAAAAGCTCTGGAATCACACATGGGTGCGTTCAGAGTCCAGCTCTGCCACTTAGTCGATGTGTAGCTTTGAGCCAATTGCTTCATGCCTTCGTTTTCTCCTTCATCAAAATGGGGCCAATAGTAAACAGAGATACTGCACTAAAGACTAAGGGAGCTGAGCTATATGTCAATTATATCACAGTAAAGCTGGGGAGAGAAATAAAGTCAGTTTGACAATTCTGGGGGGGAAAAGACTAAGGGAGTTTAAAATATATACACAAAGAGCCTGAAATATAGTAAGTACTCAATAAAGGATAGCTAGGGTAGTTATTATTATTTTAAACTACTGTTATTCCTTGTTAAATCCTAAGAAGGGAAAACAGATAAGGAATGAGCATAAAAATAAGAGCATATTTTAACATACTATTTGAGGTTTCTTAACCTCAGCAGTATTGATATTTGGGGCTGGGTAACTCCGTTGTGAGGGCTGTCCTGTGCATTGAAGGATGTTTAGCAGCACTTCCAGCCTCTACCCACTAGAGGGCAGTAGCACCACCATCCCAGGTGTAAGGACCAAACATTTCCAAGTGCCCCCTGCAGGCCATTGAGAACCACTGCAGTACATGATCCTTTGTCCTTCTCTTACGAACACAAGTCCGTGTGCCCAACACAGTGAGGCCAAACAATACCAAAACTTCGGAGTCTGGAGCAGAGGAAGGTTTATTGCAGGGCCTTGCAAGGAGAGGGGTGGCTCATGCCTTAAAAAAAAAAAAACCCAAACTCCCCGAAAGCCTTCGGCAAAGCCCTTTTATAGGAAAGGTGAGGGAGGGGCGCGGTTATTTATTGCAAACTACTTGGTGTCAGATCCTTTGTTCTTGAAGTCAGGTCACGGTCAAGTAACGATGTTCCTGTACATCTCTACCAAACAAATGTTATTCTTTGTTCTGACAAGAAAGGGCAAGGTCCCAAGGCTCAACCTTCTCCCTCCAAGGTCCAAGCCCGGGCTAGGAGGAGGGGGCCCTTTGGCGGGCTGGTTACCAGAAGGGTTCGTCCAGCACCCAGCCCGGCTGACGAGGCAGCTCTCAGCTGGCGGCACCCTCAGGGCCAGGTCCCCAGACCCCGCCCAGCCATCACCACTGAGGGAGCCAGACGCCCAGGACCCAGCCGGCCCTCAGGCTCCTAAGGCTGCCCAAACGGGGGCCGGGGTCCTCAGACTGGGACCCCTGGAGACTGCCACTGTCATTAGGTCACAGAGGTGGGGAGAGGGGAGAGGTTCGCTGCCGCCTCAAGGCCTGGGCCCGGCCAGCGCGCGGCCGAGGCGAGGGCTCTGGAACCCTGCCGGACACAGTCCTCAGCCTGCCCCGGGGCCCCCCAGCTCACCCACCGGCCCGAGGCCACAGGGCCTGGAGGGCCCCAGGGACAATGCCGAGAACCGCCTCTCACCGCGCTCTGCCCCACGGACCACCACGAGACCCGCCGCTGGCAAGACCAGACCTCTCACTGCCTCGCACTAATGGTCTCGCATTAAGGTCTCGCGATAATGCTCACCTGCTAACAGCTGCGCGCCCGCCCCGCCCCATCACACTTCCACGGAAGAAATTTCAAAAGCGCTTCAGAAAGGACGTTATCAACCATCAAGAAAAGCTGTGTTCAGGAAATTCCTCTACCGCAACGCCAGTAGGCGCCCTCTTTCCTGACTCTGGAAACGCATTCTCTCCATTACTTGCTTCATACAGTAGTTTTGTTTCCTTGGATGGGAGCTTTCCCTGAGTAAAAACCGCAGATCGGGAACCTGGAGAATTCCCAGCTAAAGCTTTGCATGTGTTTTCACACCTGAATGGCCTTTCTTTAGAAAGGTTTCTCCCCTGATGAGATTCAGATGAGCTCCCTGCCTGTGGATTAACACTGAAGACAGCCCTTGCGGGGCACATAGGGCTCCCAACTGGCAGCCTGTGATTCAGGCTGCCCAACACGCCAACTGCCCTTCGTCCCTAACTAAGCCTGAGCTTCTGTTCTAACGCTTTCCAGAAGAGTGCTCCCGCGGTGCACTTGCAGTCTGCAGCCGTGGAGTAGAAGGTTTAAACAAACACAGAAGGCCAGGTGGAACCTGTCCCCTTGCCCCCTCCATTTCTGCCCACTTCAGGGGTAACCTAGTGGCCCCATCACAATACATCTCTACTTTTCAGAGTAGCAGACAGTGCCCACAGGGGAGAAGAAACAACATTTAAATGCACCCCATTGTACCCCACCCTCCGCCTCGTCTAAAGCTGTCCTATGAACATAGAAGACATGGTCTGAAGCTCTGTCTTCTTAAATAGTGGGCAGGAGGGCAACTGACCCAGAGGATGGAGGGGCGGCTCAGGGGTTTCCACCAGTCACTATAGCAACATCTTGATGGCAGTTAGGCTTCCTGGATCATGGTTTCCACTGAACCGCATTGGTCATTCTGCTGGCTGGGGCTAGGAGTGCAGGGTGTTGCTAAGCATCTGAGTAAAGCTAAGAGCCTCTCTGAAATGAAAGCTCTGACTCAGGACCCAGGACTCACTGAGCAGCCAGTCAAACAGCTGAGACTGACCACATATCATAGACCAGCCGTGGAGACTTCCTTACCTGCCTGAGGAGCAGAGAGTTTTGCACCTTTACCTGGAGCTCCGGTGGTGCACTCAATCCTCCTGGGAGACACATGTCTAATATCACACAGGATGCCTGAGGGGAACATTTAAATTAGATACAGATGTCAATATCAATGGAGATATAGATGTGGCAGGACAGAGGACCACACTGAGGTAGACAGGCTCCTGTTCCAAGGCAAAGGGCCAGAAGTGGAGAGTAGAGAGAAAGTTGTCACCTCAATGGAAGGAGGCAAGAAAGGGGGAGTGCAGAGCAGTGGAACACGGGGCTGCTCACAATAATCAGGAAGAAAATGCCTTGCCATGTCGTTCACTGGAGATGAATTGAGCTGGGGAGAGGAACTGACAGGAGAGTGTGAGGACATTTTCCTGCATCCTTGGTGTCACCAACTAGAGGAGCATCCCACTAGGCAGAACAAAAGGTTCTAGACATGTTCTCCACGAAAGGGTTTGCTAAGGGGGCACTCCAGAAGAATCTGCATAGCAAAAGCCTGCCCATTCTTACTTATTCAGACAGAGCTAAGGGGAGGGAGAGGGGCCGCCTTTTAGAAGGAGTAGACCTTTGTGAAGACGCAGCTGTGCTTTTCCTTCTCTTCCCTCCCGAGATGGGGACACCTGAGGGACTTGCCCATGAGTTGTGTGTGTGTCTGAAGCAGGACACCCTATTTCTGTTACATGTTTGCCAAGCTGCAGGACCAAAACACCCCCCAACCCCTGCAGCCTCAAACACAGGTCAAAGACCTCAGAACAGGGTCCCATGATGAGTCGGAAGAGGCAAATATTGCTTCCCCCCATCCTCTCCAGGCCGTAAGAGATACATAATCTCCTATGGCATTTAAATCTATGAACTCTTCTCAGCCATTTCAACTTAGTTACCTGCAATGGTAACCTGGGCAGGATTGTCAAAGAAGTCCCCTGTAATTGTGATGTCTGTTCTTCCCCCAAGGCTCCCAGTTTCTGGAAACACAGATAGTATTTCTGCAAGAGGGAAAAAAAAGTAAGCTTCCAGATATAAACCAGGATGTGAGCCAGATAATAATATAATCATAGAAGCTATCCATAATTTATTTCTTACTTTAACTTTCTAAGACCAGCAACAGTTGTAATTTTTTCTAGTAATAGTCATTTAAAAGTGCATATAATAAGAAAAGGATTCACATATAACAATATGGATAATAATATATATTATACAGGATCAATATTTGAAAGGAATGGGAAATGCAGTCACTCATGCTATCAGCAAAAGTCCCTGCGTACCATGATGCTTTCTTAGGAACTCTGTCTCCTGACCTCAAGGACTCTGTTTACACATCACAGAACAGTAGGTTACACTTTATGGAGGAATCAACTCTGGATGCACCAGGCAAGGTCTCAATTTACCCATATGAGTCTGCAATTCGCTCTAAGCAAAAGAATGAGTTACACTGTCATATGCCACAAATCCCCAAGAATTTAACTTTTTCTGATCCTTCCCCCTCCTATGATCAAACTCTGAGAGTTCTAAGTTTCATCCCCGCAAGGGGAATGAGTAATCGTGTTCTCTGATAAACTGAAGGTACAAAGAGGCTAATTATGAATGGTTACCACTTCAAAATAAAACCAAGGGTCAAAATTCAGCTTTGACAGAGGTAGGCTACCTAGAGAGTGAATGGCATTGGCCCCATGACTTAGGAAATTTCTTGCACTTTTGGCAAAGGTAGACTCTGCTGCCTCTGGAATCTGAGCTAACCTCACAGACATTTTTAAAGTGGTTCTGGGACTGTATTCAAGCTGAGAATCTAGCACTCATATTTAGTAGCCAGCTTTCTACTACTGGACTGAGTTCATGATTTCATGCAAGTTTCCAGTTTTCAGATTTTTTTTGTATGAAGATTTACTCATCAGATAGGAATACACAAACTTAGCATCTGTATCAGCAAGTCATAAATTGTTGAATGAATGCTCAGAGATGAGACGTTAAAATAACTGCAAAGATGTGCTTTAGATTTTTCAGTGCCATCTCTTTTCTGTTACTTTTTTAGAACATAAAACAAGGATGACTCCCCTTTCTTTTATTGTCTATATCCCTAGACTTTGTATAAAAATCTATGATCAAGCCTCTTTTAATATAGCAACGAAAGTGGACACTCACACAAGCAACCTATTCTCATACAAAACCAAAGGGCTATCCATGACTTCAGGGACAGCTTCAGGTGTTAATGGTCATAGAGAAATGGCCAGAAAGAAGGGACGGAGGGTTCAAGATCCAGAGCCGAGTGAGGGGAGGGGTGAGAAATACACAATGAAGGGAAATGGTACCTGAATACGTCTGGTACAAGAAAAGGTCCTGCTTAGCACTGACCAGCCATGCATCCTTGTGTACCATTGACCTTCAAAAAGACAAAATTGTGTTTTGGATGAAAACTGCATCTGGGATTACATTTTTTAAATTGATTGCCTGAAAGGAAGATCACTAACTTTAGTGATCTTTAAAGCTGTTCAGATACCAGCTCCCTTTGATGACTAGAGAATACGAATGGGGCAAAGTTTGTTTTCTGATCTAGAAAATTATATGGGAATAATAATACTTACTTTACAGAGTGTGACTAGCGTTAAATGGAATAATGAATGTGAAAGGACCTGGTATGGAGCTGGCCTGTGGAAGATACTCAATAGATATTAGTTTTAGTCTTTCCTAAAAGAGAGACAGCGACAGAGAGAGACAAAGAGCAAATCTCTCTACTTTGGGCTGTGTCACTATCTTCACAATGAAATTAATATCAGCTAGACAATGCCCTTTTCAGGAAAACACTGACAAAGTACATAGTGTCAGAGCATGAGGTAAGGCAAGCAGAAATCCAGAATCCTAATTGATCTCTCCAAAGCGCTATGAAATTTGGACGCTTTCCATCTTGAAGAAGGCATTTCCTGGAATGATACAAAGCATTTTATGGAACTGTACTGTTTTAAATTTCCAGTATTATGAAATTATTTAAGAAGTAATTCCCCAAATTCTGTACCATTATCACACTGAAACATTTACATTGCTTCAGGATGAGTGCATAGGACACAATTATATTCACCCAGGTAAAAAAAAAAATCAAGTGGATATGTGGGGTTTTATTACACTACTCTATTTGGGTACATTTAAAATTTTCCATTATAAAAGGTTAAAGAAGCTAAGCAAGACAAAAGAGTAGATAGTGTAAGATAAAGATAAATTTGCTTCCTCCCAGTTACTTACTTTCCTTTGTTAAATACTGAGAAACTAACATTCTGGGAGCCTGTAACAAAAAGAAAGAGACATTAATACAGGAACCTGCACAAACTGCCTGGACCAGGTCACTGCTACCATAAACCCAAGGACTCTGGCGATCACCAAGGTACTACCCACACCTTAATTTCTTTAACAGTGCCCAAAATAAACACGTTCCAGACTCACACCATCTGTGATGGTGACTTCTAACCATAAAAGGATAAATGTAGAAGCACAGAGCAGGTAAGAGCAGGCTTGGAGTTAGACCAAGCATGATAAATCCTGCTCCACTGGTTACTAGGTCCAACTTTCTCACCTGTAAAGCAAAAACAATTCCACCAGCCTCCAGGTTTATACATGAGGATTAATTTAGTTTATATTTAAGTTGCTTCATGTAGTGTCTCTCAGGGAGTTCTCAGCAAATGGCAGTTATTACTATCATCCTCAGGAGAACCAATTCTTTTTTTTTTTCATCTTTATTAGAGTATAATTGCTTTACAATGTTGTGTTAGTTTCTGCTGTATAACAAAGTGAATCAGCTATATGTATACATATATCCCCGTATCCCCTCCCACTTGAGCCTCCCTCCCACCCTCCGTATCCCACCCCTCTAGGTCATCACAAAGCATTGAGCTGATCTCCTGTGCTATGCAGCAGCTTCCCACTAGCTATTTATTTTACATTTGGTAGTGTATATATGTCCATGCCACTCTCTCACTTTGTCCCAGCTTCCACTTCACCCCTGTGTCCTCAAGTCCATTCTCTACGTCTGTGTCCTTATTCCTGCCCTGCCACTAGGTTCACCAGTACCGTCTTTTTTAGATTACATATACATGCGTTAGCATACGGTATTTGTTTTTCTCTTTCTAACTTACTTCACTCTGTATGACAGACTCTAGGTCCATCCAACTCACTACAAATAACTCAATTTCGTTCATTTTTATGGCTGAGTAATATTCCATTGCATATATGTGCCACATCTTCTTTATCCATTCGTCTGTTGATGGGCATTTAGGTTGCTTCCATGTCCTGGCTATTGTAAATAGTGCTGCAATGAACATTGTGGTACATGACTCTTTTTGAATTATGGTTTTCTCAGGGTATATGCCTAGTAGTGGGATTGCTGGGTCATATGGTAATTCTATTTTTAGTTTTTTAAGGAACCTCCATGCTGTTCTTCATAGTGGCTGTACCAATTTACACTCCCACCAACAGTGCAGGAGGGTTCCCTTTTAGGAGAACCAATTCTTGAAATCGTTTTTTTCCAACACAGAGAAAGACTTTAAAATTCTGTTACTTCTCAAACAGACCAATGTAGTTGCCTTCCACACGGCACTGCAGAGTCCCAAGACCGTGGTCTTCCTGAATAGGATAGCTAGGGAAAGAACCAAAAAAAGTAAGAGGTAAGAATTACCAGACAATTCAGTTCAGAAGCTCTGGCTCTTTAGCCAGGAAAGAAAATAAATAAATTAAATAAAATAAAACAAAACTGTAACTAGAGTTATCATCAATACATATGCTACCAGTCAAACACACAAAATTTTGCCTACTCCTAATCTCCATTGGGTCCTTTCTTTCCAAAATCTATTTTATACAAGGACAGCAAGATCCTTATCCCCCCCAAAAAAATCTATTAGCAAATGTGAACTGAAACAGGACAATTCTGAGCAATCAAATGTAAGAAACCAGGAAGAAACCATATTATAGAATTTGGCTCTACTAAACGCTAGTCCTAAAAGCTAAGCCATAGGGTATAGAAGGTTAATCCACTCAGTCCAGAGGGAAGTGAAAATCCAACAAAATGTTGGTTATCTGAACTACAAGCACATAGACACTCATTTTCTAAATTTTCCTTGTAATAAATAAATAACTGAATATTGAAAAGTTAGTTGTTTTCTCTCTGGCTAGTCGTTACAGTATAGTGGTTAAGAGGATGAACTTTGGAGGCTAGTTAGTGGGCCCAGGTTGAAACCTGAGCTCTACCACTTGCTCTTTGTGAGACATTGGACAAGTCACTTAACCTCTCTGTGCCTTGGTTTCCTCATCTGTAAAGTGAGACTAATAACCGTATGTACTCACAAGGTTATTATCTGCCTTAAATGTGAAACCGTTAGTGCAGTAAGCACTTAGTAAGTATCAGCTATTTGTTTTCAAGAAAGCTTTCAGAACCCACTTCAAGTTGCATTGTGAATCAATTACTGTGTCTTTTCTAGGAAGTCTAAAGATGAGGCAGTCAACAGTTATGGGTGATTTATATTAAAAATAGATGTGTCTGTGTGTGTGTGTGTGTGTGTGTGTGTGTGTGTGTGTTATGCCCATGTGGGAGAACCTAAAAGCATACATGTTGGCAAGAAAGGCACTCACCGGCATCCTGTCTGTCTGTTTACAAGAGAACAAGGAGTGACCCATTTGTCTCCCTGAGCTTCCAACATCAATGGGCTGGATACAAAATAGAAACAACAGACACAAGTCAAGAGTGAATGCTCTCAACAAACATTCTTGGAAAAACCCAGAGGAAGAGGAAACACTGTTATGAACATTCATCTCTGAACTTATGGGGCATTAATGCAGGTGACTGGGGACTGTCCCCCAAGGAGACGCTAAATCAGACCCTCAGCCCAAGAGCAGGGTGCATAACACTGGTCTGTGGCCCACACTTTCACACCACAGAGGGAGCACTGCCCCTTTCCTGAAAAATCTTCATCATCTCCTCCTTGGCTATACTGGGTTCACACAGAGCCATGGAGGAGTTTGTGTCTTTGTTCCCCCTTGCAAAGGCTGTATCCCAGACCAAGGCTGTGATGGGACCAAGTACTGAATATGGCATATCGTCAAGGATGTACTTGGGGCTTCAGTCCTCCACAGGAAGAGTAATTTCCGTTCAAGACAAGTTGATTAGAGTAAGTCCTCTACATACAAACGAGTTCCTTTCCAAGAGCGCATCCGTAAATCCAATTTGTTCTTAAATCCAACAAAGTTAGCCTAGGTACCCAACTAACACAATCAGCTGTATAGTACTGTACTATAATACTTTTATAATACTTATCACACAAATAATACATAAAAAACAAACACAAAAAATAAAGAAAATGTTTTTAATCTTACAGTACAGTACCTTGAAAAGTACAGTAGTCCAGTACAACAGCTGGCATACAGGGGCTGGCATCGAGTTAACAGGCAAGAAGAGTTACTGACTGGAGGAAGGAGAGGAGGTGGGAGATGGTAGAGCTGAAGGATTGTCAGCAATAGGAGACGGAGGGCAAGCTGCAATTTCACTCACGCCTGACGTTGATGGCACAGGTTCTGGTTCCTTGCTGGAACCAGATGCACGTTCGCATCTTTGAAAGCTCACAACTTGAAGGTTCATATGTAGGGGATTTACTGTATTTTTTTATTTTATTTTTTGGCTTCACCATGTGGCTTACAGGATCGTAGTTCCCCAACCAGGGATCCAACCAGGGCCACAGCAGTGAAAGTGCTGAGTCCTAACAACTGGACCACTGGGGAATTCCCTGGCCATTATTTTATGCCAGAAATGTAGATCCTGAAAGTTTGTCAAATCATGTTCTTTTCAACTAGAACAGAATCAAAGGTTTGGAGCAGAACATGAGGAGCCCCCCATTCTGTCCAAGGGGTGGAGGAAATATCAGACACAGAATGTAGCATCTCTCAACAGAGCATCGAATGAAGTTGTGGTCCTTCTACCCTATAAATCCTCACTATAATTGCTTCATACGTTGAGTAACCACAGTTCCTTCCCACAAACACCTCAACTTCAACACTTTCCATCCTGTGTTCCCCTTTCCCTGGCAAGGATGATTTACTAGTACCACTTTCCACTTTAAAAGTCTCCAATGAAAAAAGTCATGTTGGCATCCTAATCATTCCCAGAAAACACTAAAAACTCAATGGCTTTCACAAATAACATATGATGTCACTCATATGTGGAATCTAAAATATGACACAAGTGAACTTATCTACGAAACAGAAACAGACTCACAGACATAAAGAGCAGACTTGTGGTTGCCGAAGGGGAGGAGAGGTGGGAGAGGGAAGGATTGGGAGTTTGGGATTAGCAGAATCACTTTGCTGTACAGCAGAAATTAACACAATATTGTAAATCAACTATACTTCAAAAAAATAAATCTTAAAAATAACTCAATGGCTTTCAGTACCTGTTCCACATTTTCCTCTGATCACACCAACAGAAATTCTATATACACAAATGTATAACAAACAAGGATGTTATAGTGGTCTTTTGTGTTCACACATCGTTATAAAGAATTTATTTCAGCCTGAGAAACAAGAGGGAGAAGGGGAAGAATCAAGAAAGAAAATCCACAGATGCAATTACAGTACAACTCACACTGTGCCCAGAATGACTAGTTGTCAGTAAATAAATGGACCAACTTAATCGACCAGTCGCAATTACATTAGCCAAGTTTGTTGAAGCCCAGCTCATGAGGGACCGTAAACTGCAAAGAGGAAAAGAGGAATTCCGTGCCAGCTGCTTACAATTTATTGTTATGGGGGAAGCTGGTCTCAGGAATCAATCCAGCATATCTGTAACTAGTTGAACACAGAAACAAGCACACGCTTACCTATGAACGTACTCAGCATCAAAATCAAAGGTTTCCGACCTTCCAGTGATAATCCAGCCATACACATGTATAAGGTTTCCTGTTTGAAAAATATTTTTTTCAATTAATCTACTTAGCTCACACTCTAAATATATAATGTAAACTGTATTTCTCTTTTGTTACCTCTACTCAAAATGGCCAAGCTGGTCATGACTCAGAATATTAATACATTTTTATAAACGGTACAACAGGAAAGGATCACCAAGTATAATCCATTCATCGATATTAAATATCAAAGAGGCAAAAATAATGAATCATTGCCATTGTGGACTTATTCATGTATGTATGGAGCACAGAAGGAATATCAGGGCTTCTTCACAGTCCCAGGAAGGGAGGCAGGGAGGGGCCAATTTAAACACACTGCCGGGGCTTCCCTGGTGGCGCAGTGGTTGAGAATCTGCCTGCCAATGCAGGGGACACGGGTTCAAGCCCTGGTCTGGGAAGATCCCACATGCCGCGGAGCAACTAGGCCCGTGAGCCACAATTACTGAGCCTGCGCGTTTGGAGCCTGTGCCCCGCAACAAGAGAGGCCACGATAGTGAGAGGCCCGCGCACCGCGATGAAGAGTGGCCCCCACTCGCCACAACTAGAGAAAGCCCTCGCACTGAAACGAAGACCCAACGCAGCCAAAAATAAATAATAAATAAATAAATAAAATTAAAAAAAAAATAAACACACTGCCTTGTTCCACTCTCTTGGCTGTGTGTAGACCATCCACCCACATGGGATTTAAAAATAATATTCTTTGGGGGTGCTCCATGCTTCATGAGACTTTCCTCTGGACACATGTGATAAGAGGAAGCTCATATCACACGATCTGGATAGATATTCAAAGATACTAAACTTCTTTCCGTATCTCAGAGTACAAAAGATGAATGTCATGGATGAATCAAACAGACAGGAAGTCAGAAAGAAGGGCACGAGAGAGCAACAGAGTTATGGCTTAAAGGATGGGCCACTGCACATGCAATTAATTCAACAAATATGCTCATGTTCAAAGATCAGGCAAAATGGGGATCTGCCTTGTCCACGGATAAATGGATGACTTCCACTGCTGGGTCTCCTCTATGCAATGTGTAGGGATTCCCATTGGGTAGCAAGTTTTTCCTTGATACTCGCCTCTTTTGAGTTCATAAAAATGGGGGTGCAGGCATCAACAACCCCCTTTCATCAAGGGGAACTCTCAGCATTACCCCCACCTTCTCTGCTCAGAGGATCTGGGAAAGAAATCTAGAGTAGGCCCTTATCAGAAAGAGTTTGGGGCCCATACCTGATGCTACATGAGTTGCTTTCCTCCAGAGTTGAAAAACACCTAAATTCAGTTCCGCGGAAATGCATAAAGCAAGGTTTTAAGCAAACACACCAGAGCAAGTTAAAGTTCACCACACAACCCCACAACATGGAAGTGTGTGCCTTCCAAGTAATTACGGAATTTAACCATCAAGGCTGTGCTCTTCCAGCATCACAACACTGAGAGGTAAGAGAGGTGTTGGTTAATGAGGCAAAACCTCACAAATAGAAGAGAAGAGGGCATCTTTGGGGCTCATGAGGTCACTGAAATCAGAGGACTTTGGGTCTCCTCATGGCTACACTTCAGGCCACGAAAGAACATGAGCAAGAAGTAATGCTTCCCTACATACTGTGCATGAGTTTTATTAATAGGAAGTGACTTTTATCTGCAGTCATTGGATGACTGGCCCTAAAACAGTGGAAACCTTCCAGGAAGTATGGCAGACACTTGACCAGAGAGCGGGTAGAAAGAGAGGAAATTCAGTGACTTAGACAAAGGTTGTGGAACTGGCAGAAGCCCAGAGTCTGAAGGTCTCGGCTACTGTTGCCAGCTAGCAAAATAATTCTTCATTTTACTAGGGCTAACCGATGGATTTCCTGGCTTTGGCAGGCATGATTTCTACAACTGATGGGCACAATTTTACAAACGAATAACAGGTTATAGAAACTAGGAATTCCTGGGAGTTTTTGTTTTGTTTCTAAACAAAGAAGCCCAACAAACAGCAGCTGACAAATGGCTAAGCCAGACCGTGTGCTGGGCGGGGAGGGGGGATTCCGCGTCACAGTGGAGGACTGTTAACCACATATGGGAATTCAGCTGCTCACAAAACATCTCTCCTGTCTCTGCCACCTCCCCCATCTCCCTGTCTGCTACTCTGGGCAGGCTTCCCAAAGGAGATGAGACTAATCGTCTGGAAAGTGATTTCAAAGATGCAGCCGTGTGGATCCTGCCCGGAGGGACCACTCCAACCAGCCCAGCCACCAATCGTTCTCCCCGAAGGTGGAGGAGACAGTGTGCAGAACTCAAACTGGGTGGGAGAAATGGGCTTGACAGATCTGGGCGCCAGCTGATGCCCCATGTCACACCTCTCACAGCGGGCTTTCCTCCTCAACCCTCACCCTAACAAGGTTTCTGCCATCCGAACGGGAGTTTTCTAACAACACCAGAGCAGGGGGGGACAAAATGACGGCATGTGACTTTCACAGACCACAACTCTTTTTAATAAAACATGATCACGTCTTGATTATTCAGACGAATGGAAAGGAACAGATCTGTGAATAACAGGCCTTAATAAGACAAGGCCGAATTCATATTGTTCAGGTTGTAATTTAAATACACACATACATCATCTGTGTCTATACACACACACATACACACACACACCAAAAGTACAGACACTTTTCAGTGACTCAGAGATTCATTTTGACATTCTTGAACAGTTCGAAACGACTAGATCAGTTTATGCATTGAGATGCAACCACATGTAAAAATTGAGCAACTTGTATCCCCATACTTATACCATCTGGAAACCCTGAACAAATAAAACCTGAAAGTGATGTAGGAATTTGTCAAGAATCAGACAGCAAATTATATGTGATCCCAGCTCTGTTTACTACTTAGTTTTAAGTAAGTGTTTCTTAGTTGCAACTCCTTCTTTTACAACCACCCTCCCAGCGTTCTCTCTCTTCTCTTCTGTCCTCCTAGTCTCTGCATGTAAGTGTGCTCTCTAACTCATAAACAAACCCCCAGGATCAGGACCAGGGTTAATGGCCTTCCAAGTGGTACCCAACTTGGCTCAACACAAAATAAAATGTAAGGTACATGGGCCCACTCTGGATTCTGACTGTCTTCGTTCAAATCTCAGCTGCACCACTCATTATGACTTTAGGCAAATAACTTAACCTTTTGGTACCTCCTTTCCTCACCTCCAAAATGGAAATAATAATAGTTCCTATATCATCAGGTGTTGTGAGGATCTAATGAGATAACATAAATAATAAAGCTTAGAACAGAACCTGACTCCCAGGAAGGGCCAGTAAAGGTTTGTTATTATGTGGATAATTATAAAGTTAGGAGTGACGATGATGTCTATATTCTCCATTCTCCAGCAACACCTGGTTTGATTTTGCTGGCCTCTTTTTCTTTTCATGTTAAGATTCCTTTGGTTATCAGTGAAGTAATAGAGCAAAAGTGCCCAGAGGTGAAACCAAACCAGGTTAAAAATAAACCAGAGATTGATGCTTATTTTCAAAACAGCATCAGAGAAGCAGTTAAAATTTTCTATTTATAGAAACCATCCACCTGGGTAGAAGAGTTTGCAATAAGCTTCAGCAAAGGGATTTATATTTATTGCTATCTTAATAGGAGATTTCTTACCTGGAACTCCACTTGGTGGATTAACTTGGTAAACAATGGGTGTCTGTGCCCTGGAAAACTGTTTAGAAAGTGTTATCACAGTGAGCATTTCATTAGAACATCACAGTCACATACACAAGAAGCCTAAGTCATTCCTCACAGAGCATTCATCTAAGGCAGCAAGTGGTTGCATTTCCTCAAATCACCTTACATCTATCTCCTTTCATCTTCACAATATTTCTGTGAAGCAGAGATAACAGACATTGTTATAGTTCTTCCATAGATGAGGTCAAGGGAATCTGATCAAGGTCATATGTCTTCCCTGCACCATATCACTCACACCTGGGCAAGTCTGTTTCTACTTGCCCACCTGCCATACCAGGAACATGTTTTACCAAAGGAAAGGTAGGCAGGCCATGCTTTAAAATACCAACCTTTTAATTCCATTATTGCAACTTGATATCTTGGGGTCTTGAAGGTTTTTTAAAATTTTTCTAGACAATAGTTTGCTTATTTAGATAAAAAGGATTGCAAATTAAATTATTATCAGCCAGCACCTTGGTAGGGATTAGCAAGCTACGAAAAATTGGAAGTTGGAGAGATACGCAAGGGAAGTTTGTCTGGGAAAATGGAAGGTGCCTGTTGGGAGGAAAATGATTCAAAGTATGCAAGGAACGAGAAGCAACATTACTCTCCAAAGAGAAAACCAGCATTGTTTGGAGAGGCAGGAGCCTGGAGAAGCCTGTTCCTGGCACTCAAATCATCCTATGATGCCCTCACCCCCTGAAGCACATCAGCTACTAACTATAAGCTCCGGAAAGGCAGGGGCAATGCCTGGCTGAGTCATTGGTTGTATCCCTGGGCACAGCCTGGTATGTAAAAGACATTCACTTTTTTGTGAATGAATGGAGTGGCCCCATCTGAGATGACTGAGACACTGCCTGGAAGCAGAGGAGAGAAGGAGACAATTCCGGGAACTCCATCTCACCTATAGGCCTCTGGGTTAGTTCCAGATTAGAGCATTTCACAGTCAGGGCCAGCATGAAAAAGGAGAGAATCATAAGGATGGACTGACCTGGCCAAGGTTTGAGCCATGGGCTAATGACTTACCCAGGAAGAGACCTGGTCTCCCCTTCCTGCTACCTTCACCCCCATCCTACTCTAGACGCCTAGACCACCTTCACTCCCCTAACCTACTGCACCTCCCATTTGCAAAACAAAGACAGCGAATTGTTTTGCTTGGTCTGCTTCCAGCACCCCAGGAGTCCACCTTCCCAGGGAGAAGAGCAATAAAGAATAACTCTGGTGTTAATCAACAACCCTCATCAGACATGGAGAATCAACAGACATTTTAACAAAGCTGATGGCGGCTTGGCAAGTGCAGGTTTTATGTATTGATTCACATGGCTGTACAGTCTGTCATCAAGGCTTGTTTCCTCCCTTCCTAACAGAAAGGGTTAGAAAAGAGTTCACAGAAAATATGTACAGTTAGGAGGTCAAAATAAGAATGCTGTGACCTCACAGTTTGGGAGCTGGCTCTGATCTCACTGAAGGATAAAGATTAATGCAACTCCACACACACCTGCCAAACGTACACTACCCCCCTCCCAGCCTCCTCCTGCACCCAGGCCTTCAACTCCCACTGGGACGCCCTTCATACCATTGTCATTCCCACTGGAACTTTATCATAGGAGCTTCATGATACAGAGCAGTGGTTACTGCCCATCTTCCAGATGTTAGCAACTGAGGCAGACGGAACAACTGAATCCAAACCACACAAGGAAACACACCTCTTGATTTCCAACTTAAAACACAAGGTCTAAAATACCATATGCTAACACATATACATTTGGAATCTAAAAAAAATGGTTCTGAAGAACCTAGGGGCAGGACAGGAATAAAGACACAGACAGAGAGAACGGACTTGAGGACACGGGGAGGGGGAAGGGTAAGCTGAGACGAAGTGAGAGAGTGACACGGACATATATACACTACCAAATGTAAAATAGATAGCTAGTGGGAAGCAGCCGCATAGCACAGGGAGATCAGCTCGGTGCTTTGTGACCACCTAGAAGGGTGGGATAGGGAGGGTGGGAGGGAGATGCAAGAGGGAGGAGATATTGGGATATATGTACATGTATAGCTGATTCACTCTGTTATACAGCAGAAACTAACACACCATTGTAAAGCAATTATACTCCAATAAAGATGTTTTAAAAAAAAAAAAGCAAGGTCTATCCTTCAGGCTGAGAGCCTTCCACCAGAAGTGCAGGGGAAATAAGGCGACTCCTGCATCACTCCCTCCCAGGTCCTCAGAGAGCGGCAGGGCAGGCTCAGAGTGAAACCTCAAAAAAGTCTTCACTTGTGAATCTCTCTGAGCTGACACAATATAAAATGGCACTTTTCTAAGAGAAACAGGTCTCTGGTCACCCATGAAGCTAGAGACATGACAAAGTGAAAAATTAACGAGCTTCCTGCAGGCTGATCCCTGAGCTTGAGTGGGGTCGGCAGCAGCAAGGTGGGGGGAGCCGAAAAGCAGAGGATGAGAATGATAAAGCCGCAGCTACCAGCTGCTTGATAAACCTTCTGTGAGTTGTTCAAACTTGTCAGTGCCTGCAGCAGGCTCTTTGGAGTGGACTGGAGAGGTGGAATTAATTTTTAATACATATGGTTCCCCCAGCCCCAGCCCCCAAACAAAGAGAGACACTGGGTTTCCTTCAGCTCAGAATGCCTCTCATTAACTGCATCCCCTGGTGATTTTTCATCAATTCACCAAGCTAGTGGAACCACCGGAGGACTTGCTTTCTTTTATGTGCAATTTTAGGAAGTGTTTCTCTTCTTTCCCCTCTCTCTCCTTACCGGTCTTTTAATAAGTAGGAAAACTATTATCTGGGGTGAAAGGACATCAAAACCAAAAACAGCACAGTGATTAAGGACCATGCTCCGCCGTCTCTCTTCTGTTTTATTCACTGATACAATGTAGAGGTGCTGGTGTGGGTCTAAACAAAAAAGAATTTTTTTTGTCTTTCTGCCGCATACGTGCAAAAGCAAAATTCTGGAAAACAAGATTCTCTTGGAGTAAGAAACAAGTTGTTAAATGTGAATTGATGGCAAATTCCAAATTCTAAAGATGAATTGCCTATGTAAAATGTGGATCATATGAGACATGAATTTAGAAGATGAAGTCTTGTTGTAAAGGAGCATTGATTAATAACTAAATTGTGTTATTAGGAACTGCTCTTAAACAGAGGCTCCCTGAGGCAAGTACAACCCTGCCAAGCTGCTGCATTTTATGGAAAGTCTAGAACCTATGCTTTCAGAGAGCATTTTAGTGTAAAACCAATCTGAAATGGACAGTAGACTCAACAACATAAAATGAAGCCCCAACATAAAATTAATGCATCTGGAAGCTCTAAAATAAGCAGGCATCGACTCATAAACTCTCTCTATCTGCTTGCTTTTTGCTCTCTCTGAGGTCGAAGGAGAATTCCAACAGCACATGCCCTTTCGGTCTAGGGTTGGAAGAAGCAGAAATCAACCGTGAAGCAGAGAGGAAGGTGGAACTTGGGTCCCTGAGTCCCTTCCCCATGCTTACACTCCAGATGATCTCAGCTGTAAAATGAAACACTGATGCACAATGGTAATCTTTGTGGCTCCTCTATGGACTTCAGTATAAGTGAGGATTTAGATGCAGGTTCTAATCCTGGTTCTGCAATTTACAAACTAGATGACATGGGCAAATTACTTAATCTCCCTGAGCCCCAGGTTGCTCATCCGTAAAAGCAGGATAATAAAAAGCTACCCCATAAAATTGCTGTAAGCATTAAATGAACGTGCATAAAGCACTTAGCGAGAGCCTGACATACACATGCTCAATACTTACCTTCTTAAGATAGTCTCGGAAACTCCGTAACTATCATCCACCTGTTCCTCTCATCCTGGCAAAGCAGAAAGACTCCCCAGCTGATTTATAACTTGCTTGTCGATAGTGCAAGCACACTCTCAGACCAGGCAAACACACATTCCTCCATGCTTAGTACCCACCTTGAAAGTGCAGCTGTCTCGTGGTCCTGAACTTGGGCTGCCTACGACCTGTCCCCCAGCCTGCACTTCCAGGTAATACAGACCTTCATGTGCTTCGGACAGCAGAGATCTGAGGGCAGAAAGTGGCAATCCTTGTGAATCAAAGACTATGAATTGCCAAAGCTGGCAGCCCCACTTGACCACTTCAAACTTCCCCCCTGCAGCTGCGAAACAGAGCTAACCCAGGAGTCCTGTATTTCACCTTTCCTGCCTTTCATGGCAGGAGTTGCTCTAATTTGCCACTGAAAGCTACTGAGATGAGCAAAGCACTCATCCTGTCTGGTCTTCTCATTCCCGGGCAGGTGTACCTGGTCCTACACATCACTATCGGCAAATCCAGGAGGACAGGAGAGATGTCACAGGGTATGATGGGCAGCATGGGTACAGCCACATTCACCAGGTGGATCTCCAGCTGAGAGCCGTTGGCAGGATAAAGGAGACCTGGCTCCAAACCTGAACACAAGGGAGAGTGGAGTCTCAGGCTGAGCAGAGCAGTAATCCACACGGGGTAATACAAAAACCTGCCACACGGGGGCAATGGCAGGCCCTGAGTTTACCTAAGGGTTAAAAGTAATATTTCTCATTTCCGAAGGCTGTGTGAATGAGTGTGCTTCTTTATGGCTTTATTTTTTTTCTGAATTCTCTCTTCAGGTCCATCCACTTAAATCCAGGAAAGAATTTTCCAACCCTCAAAGTTACTCTTTTCCAGTGGTATAGATGGATGCACTGAGCCATGGCTTAGAAGCTCCCATATGTAGGATTATCGACAAGGAAGCTAACCAAGTTTCTGAGGGTCACATTGCCAAGTTCTGTGCTACATGGGTATCATCTCATTAGGGTTCCTAGAGTTCCACCCCACAGCTTGGGATAAGGAAGTGGACACAGACATATAATGGTGTGATGTGACATTAGCATGTGGGCATCTGGTAACACAGAAGTTGGTCAGTTGGTCCATCTCCCTTCCAGACCTCTTTTACATCTGTCCTTAGACAAGGAAGAACACCAGAGACTCATTCTTTAGGATTCTTTAGATCGATAAATAAGAAACTTGCATTCGGTAAGGCCCAAACCTACCGTCAAAAATGACCGTGATCCACGTTCCTCCTGCGAGGCTGCCTTCTTCAGGTTCAATGTGGACACTCAGACAAGGCACTATAAGTGAGTAGGAGAAACACTGGCTTCAGTGTGCAAATTCAATCCACCGGCTTCCTTTGAGCATTCCTCAGAATCACCACAAGGGCTTCATACAGCACAGATCGCTGGACCCACCCCCAGAGTTTCCCATCCAGTAGGTCTGTGGTGGATCCCAAGAATTTACAGTTCTCACCAGGTGCTGCTGGTGTTACCGGTCTGGGGACCACACCTTCCTCCCATTTTAAGGAAAGTTTTGACTGATCTTCTTATCTTAGACATCCAAAAACCCTGTGTTCACCAGGACAATCCTGAATTTCCACTTCCTTTGCAAAAGCCTCCAGGATACATTTGGTTCCTAACTGAATCCATAAAATGTCTTCTCTCTTTCCCACTCTTTAATTAGGTGGTCATATTTAACTGTTACCACTTATTTCTTATATTTCCACTTCCCAGAGAAGAGGAGAAAGTTCTGGAAGTTATCCCTATTTCAGTCCTCCTGCTTAGAATATCATCCTCTAGTTTCTCCCTTTTGAATACATGATCAGAATGACTCCCCAAAGAGACACAGCATTCTCTAGATTTTTGCTTTGCCTGCTCAGAGAGGGGCTGAAACATGAATCAGTGCTGGAATTATTTTAAAAGTCCACTATAGACTTACACACTAGGTAGACTGGGTTCTCGCATAGAGACTATGGGCTGAGCATGACCTTATCAATGCCTTATTTTTGAAGATGATCCTGGATGGACATGCCTTGTCTGAGGTAAAGCCAGCAAAAATCAGTTAGCTCCTCAGTGAGGTCTACAGAACGCTTCTCGGTTTCTATATCAGAAAAGTTAAAGGATCATCCAAGCCACACTAACTCTGGCTAGCCCAGGGCTTTGTACATTTATGTACATTTATGCAGGTGGCACTCTGCACAACCAAGAGTGGTGAAGAATCATTCACATCAACACAACCATTCGTGGCAGCCCTGGCCAGATAGGCTCATGCTCACCCCTCAAAGGTGTATTAGATACTTCTACCTTAAGAAGATCAAAAACAAATGCCATAAAAAGATACAGAGGATAACCAAAGTCACTGAGAAAACTAGAGACCTGATTTGAGAAAAGGAAATTTTTATTGGTCATTAATCACTAAGACAAGATAAGCTACTCCCCTTGGGAAGATAAAGTAATAAAATCTAAAAAGAATTTCATTGTATGGCTCAAAAATAAATTATAAAAGGAAGGTTGTAAGTTATTATTAAAAGCTCTAGACTTAACAGCAACTTCCACTGACTGTTAAAAATTAAAGTATATATTTATAACTATTTAATATATAACCTCAACTACTAAACAGAAAAAAATTATTAAGCAGAGAAAATTTAAACCTAGAGGAGATACTTTAACACTTCCTCCCAAAGTAATATTTAAGTATCAATAAATTAGTTCTCAAGGTAACCTGCTGCATTCTATCCAAAATCCCTTCAAAACACATCCAACTCACCTGCTAAAAGTAGTATTTTGATACTTGTCAGAGAGACCAGCCAGCCAGTCATCTTGTTCACTTAAATCAATCCTTTCAAAATTGTTCAGACATTAAACACATTTTCAATTTTGATTGGAGCAGCAGAGCTTTATAAAAACAAAATGAAAAATTACTATCACTTTTGCTTAGATACAATTGCTTTGTTTCGTTAAAACTTGGGAAATTAAGGAAATTATACCAGTATGACTCTAGAGTCTTCAGAGGGACCCACCATCTTCCCAAGCTTGGAAGAAAAGGATAATCTAAGAATCTTACATAAAATTATCATTATTCTACCCCCTTGTCCCACTGACTTATTTTATGCATGTTTAAGCTGGGTAAGTAATAATAACCTCTTTCCTTAATTCATTATTAAATAAACACTTAAATTTTTAAAATAAATGAATTCCAGATTCAAAATACTAGTTAATGGCGATTACGGAGAGCGGGTGCGGGTTGTTTTGTTTTGTTTTCTGGAAGTCTCAGTCCTCTAGAAACCAATCAACACAAAAAGAGTAAAGAGTTAAAGCAAATGTTAAACATGGTAACAAGTTGAAAAAAAAATGGTGTTAATGGAAATTTGGGGGAAATTATCTTATCCTCACAGCAGAGGAAACAGGAAGAAAAAGCTGGACCCTCCAAACTGGACCCTATGACCCCAGGTCCCTCTACCTCAATCCACGATGCCCGGATCATCCTCTTTAAACTCTGCCTTCACTGTGCCCTTCTCCTGCTTAAAGCTTTCAATTCAAAGCAAAACCTCTGTCACTTCAAAAATGACGATAAGAACACTTGGTAAGATTTTTATCAAGATTAACTGAGACGATAGATACATAAAGAAATTAACACAGGGCCTGGCACAAAGGAGATGCCCACGAACTTCAGTTTTCTTTTGGAGGGTTCTCTGCTTCCAAAGGAAAGCCCTCTCTCTGACTTTGCAGTCCCACCATGATCTGCCCCCCACCTTTGCAACTTCCCCTCGCATTGCTCTCCTAGGTGACCCCAGCACCGCAGCGAAGCTGTTCTCCCCACCGTCTCCCAGACAAGCTTCCCACGCGGCAGCCTCTACCTTGGATCCTGCTGGTCGCTTTCTGGATTCCCCAAATTTTCTTGTGCCCCAGTGAACTCCTGGCCTGCATCAGGGCCCAGCTTGGGAGCCGCCTCTCCACGTAATCTGTCCCTGTGTTGGTTCATAAATTAACCGGCCCCCAAACACAGAGGGCAAGGAGAGACCTTAGAAAGAGGCAGACACTCCAGATTGGCAGGTGTCAGGTTTCAGGAAAACTTACAAACGAGGCTTGTCGTGGGCGTCAGCGAGATGAGTAGATCTCCACCCCCCCCCCCACAATCTTAAAAGTTTATAGAGACTTCAGTGGGATTCAGTCACGTGTTCAATCCCAGTGGTCTCAACACCACCTGACTCTCTCAAAACTGCATCCTTGAAAACGGCTCTGGCTGTGGGACCTGTGGGCAGAATGTACATTTCAAGGACAGGGAGGGGGTGAGGAGCCTCCAATTGCCCGGGGTCTGCTTGCAGGTCAACTGGTGGTCACGCCCTGTGCATGACCTCCTCCAGCAGTCTGCCCCTCATGACCAGCTCTAACAATCTCACTTGCCCCCTCTTCCGAGCTGTGCCCTGAGAGGTCAGCAAAGGGTTTCACCAGCATGGAGGGGGCTCCTTTGGCAGCTATCCGGCTGCATAGGAGATAGAGGCCACAGCAACAGTATAGGCACATGCAAGAGAAAACACAGATTAACATTCCCAACATAAGTAACATTTTTTTCCACCAAGAGCTCCATGATCTGAACCACTGATTTATCAAGTTCCCTGGGTTGGTGGTCAGATCACTCAGGAAGTTCACTTGTGTCCTCATGTGATTTAATAAAGATGATGCATCAGCAGATTCATCAGGTGCAAACACGCAACATTCTGCTTGGATAATGGCTCAGGTGCCTCCTTGCAAGGCAGGGATAGTGTCCGAGGCCATCCTATGCTGGAGGAGAGCTTTTCTCATTAGGGACATTTCAGTGTTCCGTAAGGACGGGCTTTGTTGGCTCTCATTTAAGGACTGTTGGGTGAATTTAGTAACAGCTTCTATGTGCTCCAGGCCAATGGAGGGAACAAAGGCAGCAGCCAAACAATGGCACCAGTGGAAAACAGACATGCCCATCTGATCTTGAGGAAAGGGAGGTTGGAAAGTTTGGAAGCTTGACCTGGTTGTGTATACCATACAAGGCCAGAGAAGGCAGCCCTGTTAGGCATGAGGAAATGGACTGGGGGATATGCCATACCAGGACCGCACCTTCTCCCCTCTTTCCCATGGTGCTGGTTCCATTCCAGATGTAGTACATTTCCATAGGTCTGGCTGGCAACAGGACAATGGGATCCTGTGGAGATTGAAGTAATCCACCTGTCCTGGTGGGATGTCCCATTGTAAATTCCAGTAGATAATGTCTTAGGATACCTGGGAAGGTGTGATAGGGCTTGCTATTATCAGCAGCATAGCACGTTGACGCATGGTGAGAGTCAGGGCCATGGCCTTCTCCCATGACTTTTGTACCTTTACAATGTTGGGTGTCTTGGTAAGGGTGCTCAGTCTCATACACGGGGCAACAGGTTTTACTGGTTGATCAACTATATTAAAGCCTAGGATAGTACTTTAGTGCACCCAGCCAAGGTGGCTTTACCTGTTATTAATTTAATCTGTTGCTTTAATATTCCACTTTTCCTTTTTACTAACCCTACTTCTCACAGGTTATAGAGGAGATGGAACCTCCATTCATGTCATGTTCTTTTGCCCAGTCTTGCATATCATGACCTTTGAACTGTGCCCCATCAACCACTGTCTTTTGGATGAGGATACCCAAACATAGTCCTCGGTTCTCTAATCCCCTAATGGTGGCAGCCTTGTTTGTGCAGAGACCGAGGAAAGCTTGGGTTAGGCCAGATGCAGTGTTCATAGAAACCAAGGCATATTTAGAACCCTCCCTCAGAGGGAGGGGCCCAATATAATCAATTTACCAATCCTTCACCAGTTGGAAACTCCAGTAGATGGTACCAGACCTCTTTGGAAGTTGCTCTGGGTGTTGTTTAGAACATATAGGACATGTTGTTACTTGCATTAACCAAGTCACTGCATTTCAAGGGCAATCCAGCATCCTTGGCAATATGCCATCTTACCCAGGTGTTACAGTGGCTGCTCTTCCTATGTACCCAGTCTGCTGTGGTTACTGAAGGGTCAGTTGCTTCAATCACCTTCCTGATTGCCAGAGGGGGCATTTGAAGGATCTACATATTCTACAGGGCCTAGGAGCACTCACATTTCTAGAGACAGGGGCCTGGTGGACAAGGTGTTCCCCTGCTACACAGAGACATGCCACTTAGTCAAACTGGGCCTTTGAGTCATGGCAAATGTGGGTTGATGGAACATATCCTCAATCCACCCCTTGAAAGGAAGGGAAGTTCTTACCATGATATGCTGTGTACACTGCTAGAGCTGTTGCTGTCTGGGGGCATATCAGAGTTTTGCCACCTTCTAGAGCAGGGACCAAAACCCTAGGGACACTCTTTCCTTCTGTTGTCTCTGCCACAGGGCCCAGTTGACACTTTCTGGAGTCACAGACACAAATAACTCATGGTAGCCCTGCTTGGGAGATGCCCAGAGCTTTAATCTGCTTCACTAGTATTCTTGCCTGCTCATAGGTAGCTTGTAATTTTGACTCGCAGTTCCATATGTGCCCTTTTTTTGCCAGGTTGTATAAGGGACAGAGGCATTGTGCCAGGCGAGCAATAAAAGTCCTCCAAATCTCCAAAATCCTTACAAAGACTTGCATCTATTTCATACTCTTAGGGCTTGGATAGGCTTACATCTTAGTTATAGCTTCTGGAACAACTTGAGTCTTAGCCGACTACACAACTCCCAACAACTTTACAGTGATTCCTGGGCCTTGAATGTTTTGTGGATTCACTGCCTATCCTCTTCCTTGCAGATGTTCCAGCAAAGTCTACAGAGTGTCCTGCAGCAGAGGCAAGGTTTTACGTGTTAAATTTCTATCATCGATGTAATGGATCCCTTTCATTGATACAGGAGGATTAAGAAAACACTGAAACCAGAAAAAATAGTTATACCATTTCAAAAAAGTAAAAGCCAAGATAAATGCCCAGAAAAGGAATATCTACAAAAAACTTAGAATAAACGTATCTTATGTGTATGGGCTTCCCTGGTGGCACAGTGGTTAAGAATCCGCCTGCCAATGCAGGGGACACAGGTTCGATCCCTGGTCCGGGAAGATCCCACATGCCACCACAACTACTGAACCTGCGCTCTAGAGCCCATGAGCCACAACTACTGAGCCCGCATGCCACAACTACTGAAGCCCGCACACCTAGAGCCCGTGCTCCACAACAAAAGAAGCCACCACAATGAGAAGCCTGCGCACCGCAATGAAGATTAGCCCCCACTCGCTGCAACTAGAGAAAGCCTGCGTACAGCAACGAAGACCCAACACAGCCAAAAATAAAATAAATAAAATAAAATAAATAAATTTATTTTTTTTAAAAAACATATCTTATGGGTATGTCCTGATTAAGTTAGTGCAATGGATAAAATCATCTCTAGTTAATTCAACTCCACAAACACTTATCATACACCTAATATATGCTGGGCACTGTGCTAGGAGCTGGGAAAACAGAGGCAAATAATCTGTGTACCTGCCAACAAGTCCCCAGTGGATGGGGTAGGAGTGGAGGCTACTTGCATTTACAAGAGGAGTTCTAAAGTTTTCAAGTAGATTCAGCAGGTGTTCCTTTAAATTGCAAAATTCCCTACATTTTTACACCTATTTGGAATAGGATTCGTTTTTAAAACATTCAATTTTCAGAAATACATCTACTGCCTAGAGAAAGGTACCCAGGAGTATTTTCTACTTAGTCCAAAAGCACAGGATCTGATTTGCTTGTTACGCCCAACAGAATATGCTCGGCACAAGAGAGTCTATTTTCAATCTGACTGTGATTTTAACATTTTTTTTCAAGCTTAAAACAATGGAAGTAAATAGTCACACATTGGTTTTCTTCAAGCCCTATGTTCAGAGCTACATCTTTTCCTTTAAAACAGAACAATCAAATCAATAATACATGTATTTTTCTTTATGTGATTTTCCACTAATTCTTCCTAAGAACAAACTCAGCCTCCATTTAATTCTTTTAACTAGAATATTTTCAACCAGAGGAGAGCTGTGTGCATTGGGTCAAGTCTTCTCTCTCCCCTTGTCTCTCTCTCCCCTCTGCCCTCATTCCTCCTCTTTCTCCTTTCCTCCCTCCCCTCCCAGCCTCCCCCCACTTTGGGACTTTGACAGACAGAGCTGCAAGGTTGCTACTACAGACCCCCCATTTCCTTTGTTCACCATGACATTGGCAAGAAAGGCAACACCTAGAAAACACAGAGCAGAGATATTTCTGAACCCAACAGTACCTTCTTCTGTTTCTCTCTCGTTGTGACTCAAGGGAGAAATTATCTTTCCTTTCCAAATGACCTTGTTTCTCTCTGTCAAGAACCGATGGCCGTGTTACCTGGTTAGAGCCCAGCCTGCAGCTACCACACAGGTAACTCACCTAACTCGTTTGTGTCCCGACCAAACATACGCCAAAGTGAAAGTTCAGAGCTGACCATGGGGCAAGTTTAATGATTAACACAAGCTATTTAGGCTTTTTCCCCAGGGTCTTTTTTTAATGACCAAAGAAACCGTGTCCTACATTTTTCTCCACTTACTGCATGTGCCCTAGACAAGAATTTTAAGTGAAAGTCCACCCAGTGACACAAACAGACATTCAATGATTGAAAGAATTTGCCAGTAAGTCAGTGACCGAACACAGGCCCAGGAGAAAGGGCCACCAGAGGGCTGGTCCCCATTCATGAGCAGTCTATGACTTTTCATCAAGAGAAATTGATGGCTTGTAAGTGCCTGCCACGGGCTGGCATTCTCACTACCGGGGGTGAGTCTAAAGAAGCAGAGAGAGGATGATCGACCCAAAGTCTTGCTAAGAAAGGGCCAACTAGCCCTCCCTGTTTTTTACTTTCCTCCCTCCCTCCTGACCTTGCTTTTTTTGGCCAAGAGGAAGTCCTTGACTTGTCCCCATCACCTTCTATGAGGACCCAGACCATGGGTCTCAGTCACTGGCTTGACTCTCTTGATGAGGAATCAGACAAGCAGCTGACCTAGGAGGTCAGCACCACCTCCTTACCTGGTCCACATCTGACTTCCTTGTCTCCGTCCCACCATACACTCCAACTCACATCACCAGCTTCCTGATCGAGTCAGTCCATGCCCAGTGTTTCCTGACCAGAAGAAATTCTCATCTTCTTTCCTTTGAGACAGAAGCCTTTCCAGCATAATTTGATAGCCCTGAGTCTCTGCCTCAAAGGACCTGGGAAGCATCCCCAGCAAGACCAGATTTAATCCATGGAGATAGAGCACAACTCCCATAAGAGTGCTGGAACTATCCTCTAGAAAGTATGGGAGTTTATACCAAATCTGATGTTCATCTCAGCTTGGCAACGAGCGACAAGCAGAATGATTTTCCTAGCACTGCTGCCAGTAGTGTAGAGAGAGGATGCCTGGCCAGGTTAGGCAGCTAGGGGGTCAGTCATTGGGCCACCCTCTTGCCTACTGAACCTCAGGTTCCACTCTAGATCTTCCAATGTGGGTCCACAGGCATCATCTGAGCCACACTTGTGTGCTTTGCACGTGGGAAATAAGGAAGAGGTAACAGACCAGGTTCCGGGGAGACAAAGGAGATTTCAAAAGTATTGGTAATTTTTATTTTTGTAAAGAAAATTATATTCATGAACCACTTAGATGATCCAAAATTATTTTTTTAAAGAATATAACACAGTTTCTGCCCTCAAAGTTCTTGCTGTCTGACAGGGGAGACATCGTGATCAGATTCATTTACTATATTGTAGTCAAGTCTCATGATTAAGACTTAACTTGTGTTTTATTTCTTGATACTTTAACAAGGGATTCCAGAGATTAACCCCATCTATCCTTGAGTAAAGAGCCTATAATGGATATTTATAATTCTTTTTGGCAGCCTAGCTATCAAGACTAAAACACCCTAATTTTCTTATGGGTAGATGTGTCTCTTTACTCTTGACTAAAAGAAACCTAATGATACGCAGGACTTTGGTTTCTGTGCTCTAGGAACTTCCTGGTGGGCAATCAAGCTCTACAGTTAAAGAAATGAAGTCGAATGAGCCATTTCATGCTCCAAGGCCTGAAAGGAGAAGCTGCAGAACTCCACAGGCAGTGGCTTTGCCACATGGAAGTTGGGGGAGCCTTAAATACTCCTCTCTGTGAGCTCCATCCACCTCAAGACCCTCAAATATACACACATATCTAAGTTTGTCGTGCAAACACAACCTCCAGACAAGTCCCCTCCACCAACTCTTCCATCTAATCATACTCCAAAGTCCCTGTCAAATAGAAATTCTGAAGAAAATCTTGAGCTTGGGTCTCTGAAGGCAACCAGAGCATGGTTCCCCGACCACCCCAAGGCAGGTAGCCATGCTCACCCCCAGACATTGACACTCTTCCATAGGAAGCTATTTTTATAAGACCTTGTGAAATTCTCAAGACAAAAAAAATGCCTATAAAGCAAACTCAAGGAGGTCAAGGGAGCAGGTCATTTTCTGATCCCTTTCCCTTGAATTTCAACACCACTCTGAATTCTTGGGGACTCGCAGCTTTGGTAATTGGGGAGGGGTGGTATGAAAATGCATCTCACCAATCTCCAGTTAGAGGAAGCATAATGACCAAAGGCCTAGCTGCTGTCCTTTCAGATTCATCTCCACATCTGCACTAAGGCCACATTTCTTCAGACTCTAACTGATATATAGGCCCTGAGAGATAACTAAGTTCCCACATGGGCAAATACAGAGTTACAAGTCATCAAAATGTGGGTGCCACTGTAAATGTGACCTCATGAGTGTGGTGATGCCTGGCAACTTTTGGGTTATACGTGTCATTCCCAGACTAGATGCTGCCTTTCTTAAAGAAAAAAATGATATGTTCCCTCTGTACCCTCAAAACATTTTGCACAGTGCCTTACATAGAGTAGGTACACAATTACATGGAAAGGAATGCCTGGGAATCCATTTGAGGAAAAACATTCTGGAATGGATGAGGGCTACCAAAGTCAAAAGCAGGTTTTAAATGGAAACCAAAAATGCTCAATGCATTTTTTTCTTTTTTTTGCTTTCTCTTTATCAAAATTGTTTTATCATACCCTCTTCAATTTACAGGCATATTTCTTTTTTTTTTTTTTTTTTTGTCTTTGGAATTCTTTGTTTCATTACGGTTCTCACAAAATACAAAGCTCAAACATAACTGTCTACGTCCACCACAAAACAGAATCCAGTAAGTGGTTAGCACACAAACAATGATCTTTTTTTTTTAATCAGAATCTGTATTTTATTTTATTTTTATTTATTTTATTTAATTTATTTATTTTTTAATTTATTGATTTAGTGTTTTTTGTGTTTTTTAATTTTTATTTGTTTTTGGCTGCGTTGGGTCTTCCTTGCTGCACACGGGCTTTCTCTAGTTGCGGTGAGCCGGGGCTACACCTCGTTGCGGTGCGCGGGCTTCTCATTGCGGTGGCCTCTCCCATTACGGAGCACAGGCTCTAGGCGCGCAGGCTCCAGTAGTCATGGCGCATGGGCTCAGTTGCTCCGCGGCATGTGGGATCCTTCCAGACCAGGGCTCGAACCCGTGTCCCCTGCATTGGCAGGCGGATTCCCAACCGCTGCGCCACCAGGGAAACCCCTCTTTTTCATTTTTTAAAATATAAATAACAACGTTCAATGTTTGACAGTTTTCTCTTGTGTGTGTGTTTCTCTTTAAGGCTTTATGTCACAGACCCTTAAGTACGGGTACTTGTCATCAGGATACACCGCCCACAAGCAGGGAAGGCCACTGTGGATACATTCCTGAGGGTGACACGCACTTATCCATGTTGTACAGGCATATTTCTGATAGGAAGTGAACCTGGAACAGGACAGTAACATGGTCCTTCCATCTAAGTAAGAACTTCACTGGGTAGGTGGGACTCTGGAGTAAGCTGTGTTCTCACTCTCCTGATACACCATTTGTGTGACTAGCCCTGGAGCTATGCCCCAGCCACAGCCCTCACATTTTCTGTGTGGTCAGAATCCTCCCCGGTGAGGTGAGACAGGTGAATTCCCCTTTCACCTGTCTAGGATTGACCCAATTCCTCCTCCTTCCTTTTCCTCAAGTCTTCCTAGCCTCCCTTTTTCATAAAGAAACGAAGCTAAAGGAATTATATTCTCTCTGGTTCAATATCATATGCCTGATTAAATTTGGATCCAAAGGATAATGAGTATATAGACTCAGATTTGGAGAAGAAATGAATCTGTTCCACTAGAGGGTCAAAGCTATGAGTAAAATATTTGCTTCATAGTTTCTTTAGACAAATTTTCTTTCCCTCTAGAGTAAAATTACTTAAAAGGAATCTATCATTATTGCCTCTGACCGGAGTCAGTTTTGCTTATTAACTTATTTTGATAACAATGACCCCCACTTATCTGGAATCCAAACTGTGGTGCCCTGCATCATCCTGATGAGAGTTCTGAAAACCATCAAGGGTGCCCTGGGTGACACAGGTGAAAATAACTTAATGAAGTCCATGAACTTGGGAGTAACACTGAACTGCGGGTAGGTTCCTCATTTGGATGAGCAGAGCTTACTGGCTACTCCAGCATCATATAGTCTGGGAGCCAATGGGGCCACATGCTCAATCATCCTGGGGCATCACTGGCTCACAACGCTCATCATAGCTAGGTTCATACCAATGACATAGGGTAATCGGAAAGCAGTGAAATTGAGTTCATATCTAACTTGTAGGATGACCAACTGTCTCAGTTTGCCTATGACTAGGAGCTTTCCGAGGTCATGGGTCTTTCAGTGTAAAACAGGGAAAGTCCCGGGAAAAACAGGATGGCTCATCACCCTACACTTTAGACAGCTCCTAGTCCAGACATAGTCAACATTTTCTAAAATGCTTTGGCACTCGAAGAGGATAGATTTCATTCAGTTCCTTATAAAATTCACTTATATGTCGAGTAACTCAATTCCTGCCATGTCAGATAAAATAGGTGTTGCAATATCCAATGTTTTCCAGACCACAGAAACGTCTTTTTCTTTGAATTTGGAGCATTTGTGAGAAATGTGGGCAAAACAGCATTATGTCAGTTTCTGAATTACATACAGTACCGCGTCTCTCCTGGGTTCAGCAGAATTTAAAATAAATCATATCAGCAGGGAGCAACAACACAAAAGCAATTAATTCTTTTCTAGTTTGATACCATGCTGCTCTGAGTCAGGAGCCCAACTGAGATGCCCAAGTGTATCTCACTCCTTGTTTTAAAATTATGAGTGACATAGAAGTCATACATTTCTGCAGCCCAGTAGAATGCTTGCTTTAGCAGCAGAATGTTATGCTACTGTCAAATTCTATATCTTAGAGAAAAATTGTTTTTAAAATGGAAGAAATGTTTTCCCCTTCTCTGGCAAATGTTGCACAGCTGATAAAATAGCAGAGAGTCCAATACCTGATAGGAGGGACAACATGGGTGGTGAAAATGAGGGGAACTCCAAAAGTCTAGAAGTAAGATTGCCTTCAGAGTTAAACAATGAAAACAACCAGTAATGGATCAAATTGCTCAGTAAGACTTAAAGCTATTACTCTAGCTAAGGAAAACCATTCAGATGCTTATTTGTGAAGATAGATAGTGTGGCAGTGTTTTTACAAATGGTAACAAGTTCTTTGTCAATTATCTCATTGGAAGGAGGTATATGTCTCCCTCCTCTTAAACACAGGAGGATTTGTGACTCACTTAAAACCAATAGAAATCATCAGAGATGATGCTGCCTGACTCCCAAGGCTAAGTCAGAAAAAACAATGCAATTTTGCCATGTGGGTTGGAACATTAACTCTTGGAACTCTGAGCCAATCCCTGAGAATTCCGACTACCTGGGGCCACCATGCCAGGAGGAAGGCTCCGGTAAGGCTTACAATCATAGGGGCTATTGTACCCATTTTTCATGATACTTGGAAGTATCAAGCAGCTCTTCTAAAGTCACAGCTAACTAATGTGGAGTCAGGCCTAGAAACCAAATGTCTGGATCACAGACCCAAACGTGCTTTCTCGGCTGTAACTAGTATACGCATCCTGCTGTATGGACTGAATAGGCACCGTTGCCATAAGGGATACTCAGGGCTGGCAGAGAGAAGTGAGAGGTACTTAGAAAGAAGCCTCTCCTTCTGCCCCCACGAGTTCAAATATTACCGTTTTCTATGTGTGCCTAGAATTGAAAAATTGGGGAAAGCTCCCCTTCTGTGAGATGGAAATTCTTATACTCCCACTCCAGGGGGAAGTCGTGAGGATGAGATGAGATAACCTAGCATCTTAGAGTCAAATAATGTAGTCATCCTT
The DNA here is from genome assembly GCF_949987535.1 of Balaenoptera acutorostrata. Lineage (NCBI taxonomy): Eukaryota > Metazoa > Chordata > Mammalia > Artiodactyla > Balaenopteridae > Balaenoptera > Balaenoptera acutorostrata. The sequence continues at coordinate 81,876,508 of NC_080073.1, forward strand.
TGTGTTACCACCAGAAGACTCCAGGAGGCTCTGCTGCTGGGGAAAGTCTGAACTGATATGGGCTCCTGGGCTCTTATCCAAATGCTCGTTTCTTTCTTCTTCCTTCTTGTCAAAAGGAAGCAAGAAAGAGTCTGCCAAGTGTGAAGGAGCTTTGATTATTCTCTCTGGGGCCTTCATGTATTTTTTACATGAATTCGGAAGTGGGAGAATTGAGGAGAGGTGGGGGAAGAAGTATGAAAGCAGGATCTCTACCTAACACTGTCCTGCACTTTCAACAATCTTGTAAGTGAGCTGTGCCCTTCATCTCAGAACTTTGATGGTGCTGGGCATGCCTTATTTATAGACAACAACTGCTGCAGAACTTCAAAGGGGGCACACAGCCAAGCCAGAGATGTGGAGGGAACACTCAGAGGAAAGGATGGGACACAACAGCTTCTGGGAACCAGCTCTGAACCCTGCCAGAAATGCCTGATTGTACCCCCGTGCAGTAAATGGCCAAAGCCATTTATGTCAATCCCAGAAGTGCAGCTTTCAGCCAAGGCAGGTGATCCAAGTGGGCTTTATTTGACTTTCTGGCAAGATCTGACAAACTCTCATATTTATCAGATTAATCCATGACGTTTAGAGACCATGATTTCCAGAAAATGAACACCTAATTCTCACCAAAATTCTTAAAACAAAACAAAAAAAGAAGAAGAAGGAGAAGGAGGAGAAGCCAGTATGTATGGTGGACTGAATAATGGCCCTTCCAAAGTTCTTCACATCCAAATCCCCAGAACCTGTGAATATGTGACCTTACATGGTAAAAGGGACTTTGCAGGTGTGATTAAGTGACAGGTCCTGAGATGGGGAGATTATCCATGTGGCCCCCACATAATCACAAAGGTCCTTATAGGACGAAAGCAGGAGGATCAGAGTCAGTAGTAGGAGCTGTGATGATAGAAGCCAGAGTTTGTTGTGATAGGAGAAAGGGGCCATGAGCCAAGGAATGTAAGTGGCCTTTAGAAGCTGGAAAAAAAGGCAAGGAAACAGATTTTTCCCACAGAACCTCCAGAAGGAACCAGCCCTGTCAACATCTTGACCTTAGCCTTTTGAGACTGATTTTGACTTCTGACCCTCAGACTGTAAGATAACAAATCCACATTGTTTAAGCCACTAGGTTTGCGGTACCATGTTACAGCAGCCAGAGGAAACTAGCACAGCCAGGAAGGGTTGTCATTTGGTGCCATTAAAGTGTATATGTCCCTCTTGGAAGACACTGGTGCAATTACCCATGAAACATAGTGGGTTACTTAGCCCCTGAATTACCCCTTTAATGTTTCACCCTCTCTCTCCTCCTGGCTCCTTCAAAAGGACCAAAAATACTCAAGGAGCAGGTTCTTAATAGTTGAAGTTCAGATAAAATGGGCACGCAAGATAAAGGCTGGAAAAAAATATTTTTTTAGTTTAGGAGCAGGGGAAGTCTGAATTTTTATGTGCCTGTATATAAAAAAGACTGAAAGGATATACATGTTAGAATGGTAATGGTTAACACTTGAGGTAAGATTATGGGTTATTTTTATTTTCTTCATTTTGCTTACCTTTATTTTCTCCTTCTAAAACAAACACATATTATTGTGTCATAAATTTTTTCAAGTGGTATCAGGTATGATAAAAGTAGTATCTTTTTTGTGACTTTAAAAGATTTTTTTTTTTTTTTGGTAAAAACTACCAAGGTCAGTTCCCAAGTTTAGGACAATTGCGCAGAAAATTTAAGATCTGACTGGACCCACTAGGGGGCAATATTGAACCCTTGAAGATGAATACAGAAGCAGACTGCTGTGAGCAAATAAATATTATTTCGGACTGTGAGAAATAAATTTCTGTTATTTAAGCCAAAAAAAAAAAACTAATTTGGAAAAGACAGCCATCCAAAATGTAAAATTTCAGGCACTTTAGCACCCAATCTGGCCCAGAATATCTTCCCATCAATCAACTTCACAGTGTGACATTAGAGCAACTTCTTTCATTTGAAGGAGCCTTAAAAAGTATATTCTGTGCAACTCAATAATTTAGAAAGACAAGTCATGAGAAAACAAGTTCTGTGGTCAAATAGGGTGGAAAAGGCTATGAGCTATACCCTTCTTTAAAGACTCACAAAGGATATTTATTGGCTTATTAAAGCCTCTGAGATGTCCTGCCGAAATGAATCTTATTTAGGTTCATTGAAGTATTTCCCAAATACTTACTTCATCACAGATCCATCATTTTCATTGGAACTAGGGTTTCTGAACATTCTTTGGAAAATTCTGCTGTGATTATGTGATTTGTAATAAGAAATATATATTTGTAATAAGAAATGTATGTCTGGCACAGAGCTCCTAAGACCCTTGGAATTTCCTAAGTGATAAGAGGAGTAAAGGTGACTTTTGATATTCATCACAAACCTCTTTCAACTACCCTGTGTTTATGTTAATAAGATGACTTCTGAAAAGTAAGGATGGGGGATGGTTGCCAGGGGACTATCCCTGCGATTAGGGGGTTGGAACTTTCAGCCCCAGCCTTGGAACCTTTAGGGAGAGGAGAGGGGCTAGAGATTGAGTTCAATCACCAGTGGCCAATGATCTAATCAATCGTGCCCATGTAATGTGATGAAGTCTCTATAAAACCCCAAAGAACTGGGTTCAGAGAGCTTCCAGGTTGGTGGACACATGGAGATGTGGGGAGAGTGATGTGCCCAGAGAGGGCGTGGAAGCCCCGTGCCTCTTCCCACTTACTATCTTGCTTTATGTATCTCTTCCATCTGGCTGTTCCTGAGTTATAGCCTTTTATAATAAACCAGTCATCTATTAAGTAAAATACTTTCCTGAATTGTGTGAGCTGCTCTAGCTCACAGAAATTAATCAATCCTGAGGAGAAGTTCATGGCAACCTCCAATTTATAGGCAGTTGGTTCAGAAACACAGGTAACCTGTCCTTGACATTGGCATCTGACGTGGGGACAGTCTTCTGGGACTGAGCCCTAAACCTGAGGGATCTGACACTACCTCCAGGTAGATAAGCATCAGAATTGAGTAAAATAGTAGGGCACTCAGCATGAATTGCTTAATGTGTGGAAAACCCATACATCTGATGTCAAAAGTGTACAAATATCATATGATATCACTTATATGTGGAATCTAAAAAAAATGACACAAATGCACTCATTTACAAAACAGAAATAGACTCACAGACATAGGAGACAAACCTATGGTTACCAAAGGGGAAAGGTGGGGAGGGATAAATTAGGAGTTTGGGATTAAGGAATACAACTACTATGTATAAAATAGATAAACAACAAGGATTTACTGCATAGCACAAGGAACTATATTCAATATTTTGTAATAACCTATAATGGAAAAGAATAGAGATATATATGTCTGTATAACTGAATCACTTTGCTGAAACTTAGACAACATTGTAAGTTAACTATACTTCAACAAAAATAAGTAAATAAATAAATTATTTATTTATTTATTTATTTATGGCTGTATTTATTCATTACTGCGTGCGGGCTTTCTCTAGCTGCGGTGAGCAGGGGCTACTCTTCCTTGCGGTGCGCGAGCTTCTCATTGCAGTGGCTTCTCTTGTTGCAGAGCATGGGCTCTAGGCATGCAGGCTCAGTAGTTGTAGCGCAGGGGTTTAGTTGCTCCACGACATGTGGGATCTTCCTTGACCAGGGCTCGAATCCACGTTCCCTACATTGGCAGGCAAATTCTTTACCACTGAGCCACCAGGGAAGTCCCAATAATTTTTTTTTAATTTTAAAAAAGTGAAGGAGTGTTGTAGTGAAGTGTTGAGAGTAGAGGTGACACCCAGGAGAGTGTTTTTTGGTCACACCTGATTTAGACGGTTGGATGCAAAAAGCCCCCAATATGTTACCCGAGAGAAACAACATATTCCACAAATGCCAGATGGGATTTCAGAAATTGATTTTTCTGTAGTTTGGTAGAGTTCAACCATTTCCAGAAGAACTAGCTACCTGGTCCATCCTGTTTACCCATTTGACTGCTAATGTCTCCTCTATTCGCCAAAGAATTTATGAGGTGGGCTAGGAGCAGAGAGATTTAATCTTAAAAGTTCTGGCATGTAGGACCAGTGGAAGAAGCTTAGAGACATTCTGGGAAGCAGGAAATGACATCATTGTCTCCTGCAAATAGGACTCTTCTCATGGAATTCTGAGCCGGGGAGACCCCCCAAGTTTAAGGGCACGTCAACACATTTATGCAGATGAAATATGGATAAAATGAATTCCAAGTACTGACTTCAGTAACTCAAAGGCACATAAAATAGCACTCAAGGGGATAGGGGGAAATGGAGAGGAGCATCTCACTTGGTTATTTGGCCCTAATTATGATGGGCTGCACGGAGGGAAGGGTGAGGGTGGGGAGAAGGGAGGGAGGGAGGGAGACCTGTGGGCATGGGATATTCACACCATTCCCCAGGGTCTGTGGTTTGTATTTCGTTATTTAACTCTAGGTGGCTGCTTCCTTGAACCCCTGTCCATACCCTTGGTCACCAAATCGGGGTACCCTCCCTCCACAGGTATGGGATCTAGAAGTCACCTGATTTGAGGGGGTGAGTGTAACAAAGGGTGGGACCAAGGTCAGGAGCCACTCAGAGCCTCCTGGGCAGTGATTTAAGGTCATTGAACTAAATTAGGAACTAGACCAGATTTGCTTTCTGACCTCCCACCTCCAGGCAGCTACCTTCTCCCTCTTCTTCCATCTCTCTTGCCCACACTTGCTCTAGAAAAGTCTACTGGCCAGGGCTGTTCTCCCAGAGTCTTTCAAAAGATATGCAGATATGGACCATTAGCTGAGAACACCTGCTAGTGAAGGACAGATGAGAGAATAACTGTGGATACACTTTGTAAACTGTAAAGTGCCTTCAAATGTGAAGGATGGGTGTTATTTGAACATTTTAGTAAGATGTATTCATACATAACTTGTGTGATTTTTTAAAAATCCCAGGTGTTTGGTGCTGGGAATGAAGGTACTAATGATATGTTTCAGAGTCAAATGACATTAGGAAAGAAAGTAAGTACAACAACATGATTATGTGTTCAATGAACTTTAATAAATTATTGAAGATAAATCGATCTCATAGTACTATATTTCAAATTGGATGGGAAACTGAATTAAAATGAAAAAATTCAAAGGAAAGGAAAAGATTAAGTAACACAAAAAAGTATTGATAAATCCTTAAAGTGTGAGTTATTCATTTGATCATTCACTTCCATGAAAAGTTGAAGGGAACACTGGAAGTATCTGGCCACCCTCCACTCCCACCCCGCCAGAAGGCACCCCTTTCACCCCAGTGCCTCGTGACTCATCACCTCTCTTTGGAGCTTTCTTATCCCCTATACATACTTGACAGCCATCCACACGGCGTCTCAAGGGCAACACGAGATTCCTGAAATGTGATCCCAGCTTGCTATCCTGGGACAGTTGTTCACAGTGGAAAAAATCTCCCTGTGGAATTCAGCCCGTTTGGCAGCCTCTGCTGAGGAAGGATGAAACTTTGCAAGGGATTTGGTGGCATGCGGCCCTCTTGCCCCACCTGCTCCCTCTCCTCCCGCAGGGAGGCAGCTGCCTGTCCTCAGAGCACGCCATCTCCTGCCCAAGAATAAAAAGATCTGACTGTTCTCCCAGGTGCCTTGCAGTCACAGGCTGCCTGGAGAAGCCACATAGGAGACCCCAGTCCAAGCAAGATATTCATTCACGGCAAACAGCTGCCACAAAGAAACCGGAGAGTGAATCACGCCAAGTTGCTGACCCCAATCAAATTTGAATTTAAAACAAAATGTAACAGGATAAGCAATGGAACCAGTTTCTTTCTTTTTAAGTGGAGAGGAGGAAAAAGAACTTGTATTTTTCACTTATACTCTTCTACACTGAACTTTTTACCATAAATATGTAATGTTTAAAAATATTTTAGTGTTCATTGCAGCCCTATTTACAATAGCCAGGACATGGAAGCAACCTAAGTGTCCATCGACAGATGAATGGATAAAGAAGATGTGGCACATATATACAATGGAATATTACTCAGCCATAAAAAGAAACGAAATTGAGTTATTTGTAGTGAGGTGGATGGACCTAGAGTCTGTCATACAGAGTGAAGTAAGTCAGAAAGAGAAAAACAAATACTGCATGCTAACACATATATATGGAATCTAGAAAAAAAAAATGGTTCTGATGAACCTAGGGGCAGGACAGGAATAAAGACGCAGATGTAGAGAATGGACTTGAGGACACAGGGAGGGGGAAGGGTAAGCTGGGACGAAATGAGAGAGTAGCATTGACATATATACACTACCAAATGTAAAATAGATAGCTAGTGGGAAGCAGCTGCATCACACGAGGAGATCATCTGGGTGCTTTGTGACCACCCAGAGGGGTGGGATAGGGAGGGTGGGAGGGAGACTCAAGAGGCAGGAGATATGGGGATATATGTATACATATAGCTGATTCACTTTGTTATACAACAGAAACTAACACAACTTTGTAAAGCAATTATACTCCAGTAAAGATGTTCAAAAAAAAAGAAGTGTTTTAGGACTTCCCTGGTGGCCCAGTGGTTAGGATTGCCAGGCTTTCACTGCGGTGGCCCAGGTTTAATCCCTGGTCAGGGAAGATCCTGCAAACTGCTGGGTACGGCCCAAAATTTTTTTAAATATTTTTTTAATTTTTAAATATTTTAAATAAGAAAGGGGGGGGGGGAAAGCCTAAAATAAATGCATGGTTTCCTACAAGTACCATTTCAGATACAAAGATATCAAAATGCTCTCAAAACTACACCAAGATCTTGGTTCAATTTGAAGCCCTTCTGTTTGTCCTGAGCTCCTCTTTTCTTGAGCTGTCTGTTCCCCTGCCCACGTATAACACTGAATGATGGTGGTCTAAACACAGGTCCAAAAGCTTCAGGAAAATACTGTCCCCATGCACAGCTGGGTTAGGTGACTGTCACCATCCCCTTGCCAGCTTGGTTGTTGAAGAAGGCTCAGACCTGATGCAGAAGGGAAACTTGAAAACAGAATTAAGTCTAAAGAGAGAGGTCCAGTCTTGTCTACAGTAACCCTAGTGCGAGGGTCGCAGGCCGGACCAACAGAAAGTTCTGGCTCCAGTTGGAGATTGTGAGTACTCTGACACTGTAGAGGAGTGACCAAGCAAACCAGCCTTCCCAGAGAGAAACAGCTGTGGGAGAAAAATGTCACCTGCCATTTCAGTAAACAAAGGATGTTGCGGCCATGAAGCCCTCCGCCACTGCAGCTGCTCCCCAGCGGTGCACCCTGAGGGGATTCAGGATGGAGAAAAGCAGGATACTAGCCCTAGACAGCTAAGGTGCATAAAGGAGTGGTTTCAATGAGCGCGGACTCTTGTATCTTCCCAGACACAGAAAAGTGCTAAATTCATTAACTTGAGATGTCTGGTTTTCTTTAATTAACAATAATCTTTTGATGTTCTGACTACCTGGTTTTTGTTGCAAAAGCCCCCTATGTATTCGGGCTCCTCCCTTCCCACTTTGGAGCAGTCCCTCAGAGCTATCTGAGAGGCTGCCTCCCGAGCTGAAGCCCTCAGGAAGTTCGCTGAATAAAATACAATTCTCAGCTCTTAGGCTGTGCATTTTTCTCAGTTGATACAGCCATGCTAGAACCATTAAGATGTCTGATAAATTTTGACCTCACAGATGCAACCCAATGCCGGTTTTTGTTTATCGTCATTTCCATGGCTTCGTGTACTATCTATGTGCTGATGACTCGAATCTTCTGAGCTCCTGACCTGAATATCCAACTGCCAACACAGTATTTCCACTCTGCTATCTCTCAGACGCTCGAAGCTCAGCAAGTCCAGAGACTTTAAGCCCTTGATCTTCTGCCTGAAATCTCTTCCTCCTCCAGTGTTTTCTGTCTCCAGGAATAGAACAACCAACCATTCACACAGGGAAATCTGAGATTCATTCTTGATGCAGCTTCCCATTTCTTTTTTTGTCCATGGTTGTTCAGCAATTAGTTGTGATTTTGATGTTTTCATGAGAGGAAGTGAGCTCAAGTCCTTCTACTCCGCCATCTTGTCTCCAACCATAGCTTCCCGTTTCTAATCGATCCCCAAGTCTTACAGATTCAGACTCTATTTTTTTAAACTGTTTTTTTTTTTTAAATAAATGTATTTATTTATTTATTTTTGGCTGCTTTGGGTCTTCGTTGCTGTGCGCGGGCTTTCTCTAGTTGCGGCGAGCGGGGGCTACTCTTCGTTGTGGTGCATGGGCTTCTCATTGCAATGGCTTCTCTTGTTGTGGAGCACGGGCTCTAGGCACGCAGGCTTCAGTAGTTGTGGCTCGTGGGCTCTAGAGTGCAGGCTCAGTAGTTGTGGAGCACAGGCTTCTTTGCTCCACAGCATGTGGGATCTTCCCAGACCAGGGCTTGAACCCACGTACCCTGCATTGGCAGGCGGATTCTTAACCACTGCGCCACCAGGGAAGTCCCAGATTCAGACTCTTAACAGTCTCAAACACACCCGCTTTTTCCATCCCCACTCCCCCAGCCCTAGTCCAGGCTACCACTCTCTCTCCTCCAAACTCCTGCAAATCCTCCTAATTTGTCATTCCATATACATACTTACTATCCCAATCTATTTGTCCCAAGTGTCGAAAGCAATCTTTTTTCAATGGAAAACTGACACTTTTCTCTTTCACATCGTTCAATGGTTTCCAGTAAGTCCAGAATTTATGACGAGGAATACAAGGTTCTCCTTAATTTTTCATTCACTCAATAAATGTTTACTGACATGAGAACTACTCTGTGCCGGGCACTGCTCAAGCACTGAAATATGACAGTGAACAAAACAAACAAAAACCCTTACCCTCAGAGAACTACAGTCTAGTGGGAGAGAGGGAAAATAAACAAGAAAAGCAAGTAAGCTATAGAACAGGTTAGATGGTGTTAAGTGCCGAGGAGGAAAATAAAGGAAGGAAGAGAGGAAATGTCAAGGTGGGACTAAAAGTTGTGATCGGGAGTGAGGGAAGACATCATATAAAGACAAGAAACAATGAAGGAACAAGCCCATGGATGTGTCAGGTGACAGAGTTCCGGGCCGGGGAACAGCAAGGGCAAAGACCTTCAGAAAGGCATCTGCTTGGTACATCCGACATTTAGTGAGCAGGCCAGTCTGACCAGAGTGGAGTAAGAAAGAAGGTGAGCTTACAGAGTTGGTGCTTGAGAGGCAAGGAAGTTTTGCAGATTTTGGAGGACCTTGTAGGTCATCAAAGTACAAGACCTTAACCCCCTCTAAGATGGGAAGAAGTAAAGGGTTGTGAGGAGAGAGGGGACTGGTGAGCACCTGCTATGTGACAAGCATCTTTGAAGGCACTGGAGATTGAAATCAAATCAGACAAAGTCTCTGATCCCATAAAGATTCCATTCTATTGGGGAAGACAGGCAACATACAAGTAAAGAATAAATGAACAAGACAATTTCAGATAGTGAGAAACATCAATAATAAAAAGTAAGAGAAGATGAAGTGGTGGGAGGGAGAAGGTAGCGTCTCTAGATGTTCAGGGAAGACGATTCTCAGGCAATGATGTATCAGCTGAGACCAAAATGCCCAGAAGGAGACGGCCACGTGAATGTGTGGAGCAGAAGATTCCACACAAAGGGACAAGGGCAGAGGACCTAAAGTGGGCATGAGCTGGAGTGTCAAAGGAATGGGAAGGAGGTCAGCATGGCCAGAGCTTAGGGTATGGATGGAAGAACTGACACAAGAGAAGCTGACGGGGTTCATATAATTCACAGAGGAGGTCACGGTAAGTCTTTTAGACTTTATTTGAAATAAAATGGAACTCTCTTAGAAGGGTTTAAGCCATAAAATAGAATAATCTGATTTGTGTTTTTAAGAATCTTAGCACTAACTAGGTACAAATTGACTGAAGGAAATCAAGACTGGTCATGGCCCAGATGAGAAATGTTGACTTGGAATAAGGTAGTGAGGGACTGGAGGAGACAGATATGAAACCTATTTGGAAGAAATTGCTGAAAGATGGATAAGGAGAGTGAAGGAAAAGCGCAATCAAAGAGGACGCCAACCTGGATTTGGGGTCTGAGCCCCAACTGTCATCTTCTGAGATGGAGAAGAATGAAGGGAAGAACATAAAGTAGAGGTGAGAGGTAAAAGTCACAATTTGGCCAGGTGCTTGGACTTCCAAATGGAGAAGTCAAGTGGGAGGTTGGGTGTATGAGGGTAAAGGTTGGGGAGAAGTAAATCTGGAGTCATCTGCATAAGGATACAATGTGAAGCCATGGGACTGTGTAGGATCACCTTGGGAGAGATTATAATTAGAGAAGTGGTATGCTTCTATTGGTTCCTCCACTGCTAAAGCCTCCATCTGATCCTGGTTACTTATATACTTGATAATCTTCTAGTTGGGTGATGGTGATGTCCTTCGACTCCCAGCAGCTTCCATGAATGGCCATCAGCCCACACATGATGAAAAATGCAATACCAGAAATAATCACTAAATGTTTGCAGATTCTACTTGAACATCCTATTTTTCGAAACCAGGTCCTCTGACTGTATTTACAGGCCAAGCAAAAGAGAAAGCGCCAAAGAAAGGAACTGGGAAGATGCAGCAAGGGAGTTGAATGCTGCTGAGATGCCAAAAGGGGACTAGAAAAATCATAGATGAACTTGATGATGTGAAAGCGATTGGTGACCTTGCAAGAGTATTGATACTTTCACTGCAGAGAAGAACAGAAGTCCAACTGTGAAGGAGAGGAGAGAATAAAAGGTGAAAACGTGGAGTCAGAGACAATAGATGACTTTTTTTTTTAATAAATTTATTTTATTTATTTATTTATTATTTTTGGCTGTGTTGGGTCTTCGTTGCTGCGTTCGGGCTTTCTCTAGTTGCAGCGAGCGGGGGCTACTTTTCTTTGCAGTGCTCGGGCTTCGCATTGCAGTGGCTTCTCTTGTTGCGGAGCACAGGCTCTAGGTGCGTGGGCTTCAGTAGTTGTGGCTCACGGGCTCTAGAGCGCAGGCTCAGTAGTTGTGACCCATGGGCTTAGTTGCTCCGTGGCATGTGGGATCTTCCCGGACCAGGGCTCGAACCTGTGTCCCCTGCATTGGCAGGCTGATTCTTAACCACTGTGCCACCAGGGAAGCCCAACAGATGACTTTTTCAAGAAGTTTTGCTATGACAGAAAGAACTCCAAGTACAGGCCATCAAGAGGTTAGATCAGCAGTAGCACCAAAGTAATACGCACCTGGTAATTGTTGACTGGCACACAGAACGAACCTGCTTCTGGATTTGGGGAATGCTGTCGATACACAGCAAGTATAGATGATTCCTCAATGTCAGGGGTGCCTCTAATTCATTTCAATATTCACAGCACGTAGTATAATAATGGGCACATAGGAGGTACTCAATAAAGGTTTGCTGGATGGAGGAAGGAAGGAAGGAAGGAGGGAGGAAGAGAAGGAAGGGCAGGGAGTTATATAAGATGTAAAATCACTGCCCTTATAGTAGTTCTAATGTCCAGTGTGAGTAGTTTCTCTATATTTCCTTTCTTTTTTTTTAAATTTTATTGAACTGTAGTTGATTTAAAATTTTGTGTTAATTTCTGCTGTACAGCAAAGTGATTCAGTTATACATATATATATTATTTTTCATGTTCTTTTCCATTATGGTTTATCACAGGATATTGAATATAGTTCCCTGTGCTATACAGTAGGACCTTGTTGTTTATCCATCCTATATATTAGAGTTTGCATCTGCTAATCGCAAACTATAGCTCCTTTCTTTAAAACTCTTCAGTAGGGGAATTCCCTGGCAGTCCAGTGGTTAGGACTCTGCACTTTCACTGCTGAGAGTGAGGGTTCAATCCCTGGTAGGGGAACTAAGATCCCGCAAGCAGTGCAGTGAAGCCCCTCTAAAAAAAAAAGATTAAAAAAAAAAAACTCTTCAGTAACAGGAAGTAAACTAACATGCTTGTTAAAATTCACATTTAATCATAAGCCACTCCTTCTCACACACACATAAAAACACACAACTTCTGTGTGGTGTATGGCCCTCTCTTGGAGACAGGCATGGGACCTCACTTGATTACCAAAGTCTTTATTTGTAATCTGCAAGGGAAGAACACAAAGTGGAGACAAACTCACAGAATTGCTTTCTCTCTTCTGTAAAAAGACATATATGATGCCGTAAAGACCAACACGAGAAGAAGCCCTAGAAGACCTAGAGAAGGGATGCCTTTCTCTCAGCCTCACAAGGGGGAGGTCCTTCAATGCTCTCTTGGGAATGGGAATCAGCCTAATAGTAGAACCACACACAAGGGTGGTTGAGCTTGCCTGCCCTACCCTGACTAAGGGAATCCAAAGGAAACTACAGCTGATGTATTTCTGCCTCCAAAAAAGAACCTGGAATCCCACAGCTCTGAGCTGGATGGAAAAACCAAAGGGAAATCGATCCTGACTGTAGCTGCTCCCGTCATCCCCTCCCCTTAGACAGCCACTGGGGTTGATTTTACAAACAATTTATGGCTCATGCAGCTGCTTTGACAGCAGGTTTGGGGCTTCTTTGGTTTCAGCCACCAGCTCAGCCCCGTGCAGCCCTCCTGTATCCGTGGGTGCTCAGGAGGTGTGCTCGCAGCCACCCCACCTGTCACCCTACCTCCCCACCCCCCGTTATAAGGGCAGCAGACATTCTGCGTGTGGGGAGGGGTGAGATGAGTGGGTTTCTCCCTCTGCACTCTTGCCACCCAAACAGCACGGAGTATCACCTCTGGCTTTCTGCAGGTATGGTCAGGAATAAGCTAGGAAGAAGTCGTATATTAATAGTTGCAACGTTAAAACTGAGCTAAAAACATATCTTGACGTACTCCCAGATTTCCTTAGAAAATTTCTTTATATATCGTTTTTTTTTTTAAAGATTTATTTTTTTTTTAAAGATTTATTTATTGATTGATTGCTATGTTGGGTCTTCGTTTCTGTGCTAGGGCTTTCTCTAGTTGTGGCAAGCGGGGGCCACTCTTCATGGCGGTGCGCGGGCCTCTCACTATCGTGGCCTCTCTTGTCGCGGAGCACAGGCTCCAGATGCGCAGGCTCAGTAGTTGTGGCTCACGGGCCTAGTTGCTCCGCGGCATGTGGGATCTTCCCAGACCAGGGCTCGAACCCGTGTCCCCTGCATTAGCAGGCAGATTCTCAACCACTGCGCCACCAGGGAAGCCCTATATATCGTTCTTAATTCTTTTCCTGGGGTCCAGTTAGAGCTCTCCTAGTGTTAATATAGCCTTGATTACGTCAGGCTAATTTAGCATCAAAGTGCTCCCAGCCTTCTGTTTTTAGATTCCTCTGGAAGAATTCGTAGATTGCCATAGGCCTCCTAGCTGTCTATCACTCCTCTCTCTAGTTGTCCACTGGCCTAGGTAGGAAAGACCTAACTTCCCAGAAAGACTTTAAGCTCCAGAAAGACAGGGCTCTTATCTCTGTTTTACCACTGCATCTTGGCTTCTGGCAACGGTGCCTAGCAGAGAGTCAGGGCGCAATAAATATTTGTGAAATAAATGAATGAATGACAAAGGAGAAGGAATTGTATTTCCTCTCTGCTTTCCTGCTCCTCAACTCTGTGCCATCGTGGGATATATCATGACACATCAACCTGGCTGTTGCTGGGCCAAGTATTTTTCTCTTATGGAATGAAGCTTTATCCCTTCTTCTATCCCATAAAGTATCCTGTAAATAACAGCTATATTCCCTAAGAATTTAGAAACGCAATGCCGGTTGGGAGCACACAGAGGAGACAGTCCGACTTCACATGCAGATCAGTTATTTGCCCTGTAGCAAATATCCTGATGGACTACAAAATTGTGCTTTTTGTCTCCTTTTATTCACCTGAAAACTATAAAGGTAGCTCCCCTTTGGAGGGGGATTAGGGCAGCTACCCTAAGACAGGAAGCAGAAATGCTATCAGTTGGAAAAAGGGATAGAATCAACTTTCAGATGATTTTTAGGGTGAGAAGGCTAAGAAGAGGGGCAAGAGAGACATGGCCTGGAGGAGGCAAGAGCAGGGCACCGGGAAAGCCAAGACTGCAAGAAGCACCCATGTGTCCAGAGGCTGTGCTGGCCTTAGCAGGCTGTCCATCCCATCATGTGAGCAGAGCCATTCATGTAACAAACACTGGTCTGATCATTTAGGATACATCCATGAACAAAACGCTGAATTTATATTTTAGCCATCATTCTTTCTGTGCACAGAAACCTCAACCATCCTCTCTCCAGATACTGCCTCTGTTGGAACATGACCCTAGAGGTACAATTCCTTCAATAACTATTTATTTGTCCACCCATGAGGTCAACCCTTGTTATGCCCCAGACATTTATAATCCCTAAAGGGGCTACCTCTACCTCTTAGCCGAGTAGGGAAGGGAGGGTGGCCCCTAAGGGGTCTGCTGGTGCGCCCCACGCTGAGGATGAAGGGGCACAGACACTCCCATTACATGTTCTTTTTCATTATTATCAAACAATTCTAAATAAAATACCCTTTATTTCAGAAGAATCCTCCATTCCCTCCACTTTTCCAGTTCACAGGCTGAATGTCAAATATTTACTTAGTTCTTCTCTCTCATTGCCCACGTTAACCACTTTTACTCAGAATTCCAAAACATTCTTCCAGTGTCGTTAGAGCAGGTTAATGATTGTCTCATCACCAAAGGGCTGACAGGACAGCCTTTCTCAGAAACCACTCTGACACCAGCTGTTCTATGGACCCAACTCATGGCCATCCTTATAGCTGGTTTGTGTTCAAAGGACCAAAGACCCTCTTTGGACACACTGGTGTTTGGGGCCCATTAGTCTTCTCAGTGCCCCCTCCCTTGCCCTAAAATTCTAGGCTCTTCCTCAGAACTTTATGTTTCCTGACCTAAATGCCAATAATACTCTTCCCTGAGAAAGTGAATGCCTTCTCACCAAGCATTACTGGAGATAATGTGTCTAGTGTTCTCTGCCCAGGAGAGGTTTAGGAGGGGGTTTCAGTGTGAAGGCCTGTGTGCTTTGGAGGAATTTCTTTCTGTTCAACAGGTTTTTGTTTTAAACATTAACTAAGCAACCTGCCAGCCTTGGGCTCTGAAGACAGGACTAAGCTGGGAACAGGTGGGATTGCTGGTTTCTACCCATGGAGAGAAACCATCATTTTCTGAGCTCATCATTCTCCCACTGCCATTGTGAGGACCACCTCATTCCTCCTTCACATCCCAGGAGGCCTGGAGATCTGTCTCAATTAGTCCATCAAAGGGCTTAAAGGGAACATTCCAGTGTCTGCTTTGGAAAAAAACAAAAAGAAAAAGGCTTGCTTCACCCTGAATCGTTGCAAAAATGATACCTTCCAGCCCTAGCCTTTTATGGAACGAAGGAGGGCACTGGGGGAGGTAATTCAAGAGGCAGCTCACAGGGAAGAAGGAAGGGGTTTCAGCAGTTGCTGCTCAAAAGAACTAAGGTTTTTATATGTAACCTAAGTTTCCACTGGATCCCTTCATACATTGGAATGTGGTGACAAATGGGATGTCATTAACCCAAATGTTGTGGTACTTGCCCTTACCCACGTGCTCAGCAGAACTTTAACTTCCTACAACTCACCCCAGTTACAACAAAATTTCTGAGACTCCTCAGGGAGGGTTTCATTTATCACAAATGAGTGCACAACCTACCTAAGGTCTCTGCTGGTACTACTGACATTTCCTTGGGTACTAGAGACCAGAATATGGATGCCATTCTGCTTTGTATAGAGTATAATTAAATGTGCCCTCTGACTGCACCATTCTCCAAATTTAATTTTTATCCGTCTTACACACATTAATTATTAATAAAATAAAAACATACATAGATAGAAATGTAGCTTATTTATACCCATGTGATGTTTCCCAGATGGAATTATGGATATGTGAAACTCTCACTCCATTACTTAAAGAAAAAGTCTAATTCCAAACAGTGAAATCCAATCTGATGTTTTGAATAGAGTTTCCACTGTGATTGAAAAGTGTAAAAGGCAGTCACCTGGACTGTCCCTCTAAATGTCTGTTTGCATCCTTCTGTGCCCTTAGACACAAAAATAGACAGATTAATGACACTGAATAAGTTTACTTTGGTTGATTGGTTTGACTATAAAGACTGGTTTTGCCAATCAAGTTATAATGGAAGACACCCCCGCAAATTGAATGAACTAAATCTATGGTTCCAAATTTTTGATGAATATATAGTTAAAGTACATAGTAAGATTTTTCAAAGAGTTTTTCAAAAATATATTGACAAGGGTGCATCGAAGTTAACAATATTTAGATTTTCCTAACACTTTGGATTATAGTAAACAGGGTGCCTCCATGTGAAAGAGTGACTGCTACAATTAACAGTTCAATGAGCCATGGTAATGCCTTCTTGGTATTCTTCCCAGAAATTAGAAACATAATATGTCAGGGTCTGTGAAGGATCTGGGATTTTACTCTACTGAAAAGCTAATAAACTAGTCTGTTAAGGTCCCATGGATGCTGGCAAAAGACATGAAATTCATGGGTCAGAGACTGTGACCTTCATTGCTTTAGGCACAGCAAGAAGCATAAGCATAATGTTGGTGTGCATTGGTTTCCTATGTGCTCCAAGTCCCATGCGGGCAATGCAAGTAGATGGATGGTCTTGGATGCTGTGTACACTGTGGGTTTGTATCACCCTGAGCTGGGGGTTTGACACTTTTATAGCAAACAGAAGCAAGCTTGCTCTTTGGGTGTAGCTCTTACCTCATCTCAAGGTTGCTCACTACCCTGAGAAATGGTTTGCATAAAAAGTAGCCAGAGCCTTGCATTCTTGGCACACTAGGCAAGAATGTGCAGAGACACTCATGGCCTCTCCCAACAAAATACTCTCATAACCGAGTAACAAGCTCTCCTGCAAGTCATGAAGTTCCCATTTCGTAGCTTTCAACAAAATTGAAAGAAAACCTCAACAAGCTGTGAGTGATGGATCATTAATAATAATTTTGACAATGGGATACTATACAACTTCTGGCATAAAAGTCGGATGTGTATCAAAGAATTTTGAGAAATCGCCACCATAAAATTCCTTCCATTCCCATCTTCTTATTTATGTGAACAAATGCTCTCAGTGTCCATATGTATAAATGGAAAAAAAAGAGTTGATGCTAAACCTCCACCCTAACAATTAGTAATATCCATCCATGGATGTATGAAACGAAGGAAAAAATTTAAGAGCCCTATCAATTTCATGAGAAATATATTTCCAATAAATATTAATTTTTACATTTAGTAATTATTATTTGCAATATATTTATGGTATTTTGAGTAACTCTGTACTAGTAATAATTGTAATGACAATTCAGTCCAAAAGAAAAATTATAATCTTTGCTCTGTAAGTCACAGGAAATTAAAACAATTTTTATTTTAATTTTTAATTAGAAAGTTCTTAAATTTAATTTCAATCTTTGTATATTCATTCATTGTAGTAAAATCTGATAGGGTACTTTCAAACATAATGCCCTCATTAGGATAACATTTTAAAAGAGAGTAATACAAGTTCCAGAAAAAAAAAAAAAAAGAACATTACAAAATTCCAACTGTTTAAAAAAGCTTGCTTTCATATTCCTTTAAAGAAAGATGACAAATGTTAAATTGCTATGGTTTAGGTTTCACGGGATGCAAAAGAATGATATAATATTCGAGCTTAAAATGTCAATATTTATAACATACCAGAAATTGTCTTTCAAATAACTATAATTTTAAACTCTAAATATAATTTTTAATATGTTAGAGAATATGTCCGTTTTCAAAATTAAGTGGAGCACAGAAAAAAAAGCCATAAGCTACCTTTTTTAAAATAATAATCTGAATGCAGAAAGCCGTGACAGGATACAAAAGACAAGACAACCCCTGCCATTGAAGAGTTTAGCATCTATTGGGGGGTAAAGGTAGTTTTGTGAGGATTAAATTAAAAAACATGTGTGAAAGCATGGAGCTGTCCCAGGCCAGGGGCCTGATAAAACTTAGTTTCCCTTACATTTAACTAATCTTTTTTTTCCTGCATTGAAATCAAGTCCTCTTGTTACAGAACAGGAAAAAAAATCACATGACTGGTAATCAACTTTCATTTAATATTTCTTCAGAAAGAGAGTTCAATCACATTTCTAGTTTCTTTTAAATTCTGACCAAGCCTCAAATGTAAATTTAAAAAAGAACAAAGCACAAGGAAGGAGGGACGGAGGGAGAAAGAGAGAAAGAAGAAGAAGGAGGAGAAGGTGAAGAAGGAGAAAAAGAAGAAAAAGCAGCAGAAGAAGGAGGAGAAGGAGGAGGAGAAAAAGAAGCAGAAGAAGAAGGAGAAGAAGGAGGAGAAGGAGAAGGAGGAGGAGGAGAAGGAGAAGGAGGAGGAGGAGGAGGAGGAGGGGGAGGGGGAGGGGAGGGGGAGGGGAGGGGAGGGGAGGGGGAGGGGAGAAAAAAGAAAATAAAAGGAAAGAGGAGAGAAGAAAAGGAAACAAAAGAAAAGAAAGGAGGGAGGGAGCATGGGAGGAAGAAAGGAAGGAAAGCTTTTAAACACTGCATGGACTGTCTTCCCAAACCAAGCAACTGGGATAAACTTCTGTGTTGACTTAAGCACACATTTAACCAAATGAATTTTTCATTGTTCCCACCTGTTTCCTGAATAGCTTCAACTGTTCTGCCTTTGACCTGCTTTGGCCTGATCCTGTAAGGAATCCACACTCTTGGAATACCCACCGCGGGGCTCCCCCTACACAGAGCTGGCCTGAGCAGCAGCTGGGAAAACTTCTAGGGAGCAGCTGGTGTCCAAGACCTCACACTGCTGCCATCACCCAGGATGAAGTGTCATTTTCTGCAATAACGGTATTTTGGGGACACATTTCATTAAAATAACACTGCACATTTATGTCATATTATTCAGTTGACAGATAACTCTCACAATCATGATCTCATTTGGTCTCCCTTGGCCTTCAGCACAAGCTTGGCTGACTCTGTAACATTAGGAATCTGGGCCTGGGTTCTGACCCCAGCTCTGACAATTATTCCATGAATGACATTGGCGGGGGGGGGGGGGGCGGAAATCAATTTAAACTCTTAGGACTCCATTTCCTTACTACGAAATGAGAAGTCTGGACTAGGTGATCTCCCCTTAAAATGAACATCTATGGGCAGATGCCTCAAAGCAAACTTCCCCCAGTCAACTCCATCCACTGCTGAATGAAATTCAAACTGGTCCCTCCTTCCATTGCACTGCGTACTGTTTACCCACTCAAGTACGACTAAAACAAACTAAGATCCCCTTCGGGATATCTTACAGCAAATAAGCTCTCATTTAATCCTCCCAGTAAGGGAGGTAGTTCACTTATTACCCCTAGTTTGCAGATGAGGAAGCTGAGGTGAGAATCAGTGATTTCTGGCAATCACACAGAAGGTAGCAAAGTCCTACCTTCCAGTTCTGAAGAAACCAAACCATCTTGGAAATGAGAAAGTTAGCAGAACTTTTTGCTCACGCTACCATAAGGTGTGTCCAGCTCCACCACACTGGTAACTGTCAACCGTTTGGTTGAAACCATGTTAAGAAACCAGAGCACGTGATATGTGATCTCTGATTCATGCAAGCCAGCACATGGGGCCATAAATGCCTCTAAGTGAAATTTGACAGTTTGAGCACATTTTCAAGTGACTAATTCCTCAAGGGCAGAAATGGTGTCTAAATTGAAACCTTCACCTCCAAGTGGCTCTGCCCTGTGTGTGCCCTGCACATCCTTGTTGATTTGTTTCTCCCGTATCAGGGTGGGTCTCTGCTTGACAACTGGGGTCCACATTTAGCCAAGCAGCTGCCCATTGGCGTCTAAAGCCTCCGATTCATAGTTCTGGCAGCATCTCAAAGGATTTATTCTTATCATCCCATGATTTCATTATTATTATTATCGCCCTTATGAAATGCCATAGCTGAGCCCACTACAAAGCGTGAAGCCCATGTTTAACATGGGACAGTCTGTTCTATGCATTCCCCCTACCAGCGAGGGATTTTCCCCCAGTTTCTGTTCACTGCTGGAGGGCTCTAAGAAGTGGCCTGCAGCCATGAAGACGTCAGCCCGAGGAGTCCCTCCACCAGCACTGCTCTGTCCCAGGGTCGCCTTGGTGGGGAAAAGGCCTTTCAAGGGGCTCTTACCAACAGAAGCCAGTATAAAATGTGATACAAAGAGCACAGAGCTGATCCAGGGATGCCAGTTTTGTGAATGAGGGCAAGTCTCTTTGCCAACCTGGGCCTTGGATTTCTCAGATTTTCTTTTTTTTTTTTTTCTTTTTTTATAAATTGAAGTATAGTTAATTTACAATGTTATGTTACTTTCAAGTATACAGCAAAGTGATTCGGATATATATATACACACATATACATGTATATATTCTTTTTCAGATTCTTTTGCAATATAGGTTATCACAAGATATTGAGTACAGTCCCCTGTGCTATAGGATTCCTCATATATTAAATGACGTAACCAAGTGAGATTATTTTGAAGATTAATCTTGAGGATAATTTTGCTCAGACCAGCTCTAGTTTTACCCTTTTCCTGGATTCTGGAGATTTCCATGAGGAAGAGCACCTCACCGGCAAAGATCTCAGGAAAAGAGCCTCCCCACTCCTCACTCCCTTTAAAAACCAACCTGGTTTATATGACTGAATCACTGGCTGTACACCAGAAACTAACACAACACTGTATATCAACTATACTCCAATAAAAATAAATAAATACATTTTAAAAACCAACCTGGTTTAAATGAGACTTTAGGGAAAACAAAAGTAGCTCTTTACCAGGGAAATCAGAATTCTTCACCTAAAATGTGCTAAGGTTAAATAAATAAATAAATATAAATAAACAAACAAATAAATAAATATATAAATTTATCAGGAGTCCAAAGATTTGGATTTCAGGCCAGCTTTTTCAGTAACTGGCCAGGTAGCCCTCAGCAAGGCCCCTCTTTTTTTTTTTTTTAATTAATTAATTAATTTATTTATTTATGGCTGTGTTGGGTCTTCGTTTCTGTGCGAGGGCTTTCTCTAGTTGCGGCGAGCGGGGGCCACTCTTCATCGCGGTGCGCGGGCCTCTCACTGTCGCGGCCTCTCTTGTTGCGGAGCACAGGCTCCAGACGCGCAAGCTCAGTAATTGTGGCTCACAGGCCCAATTGCTCAGCGGCATGTGGGATCTTCCTAGACCAGGGCTCGAACCCGTGTCCCTTGTATTGACAGGCGGATTCTTAACCACTGCGCCACCAGGGAAGCCCAAGGCCCCTCTTTGCTCTGTACCTCTGATGGCTCATCCTCCAAGTTCAAATATCTATACTTCTCTGACTTACCTACTCCAAATAGTCTTTGAGGCCCACAAGAAAATGTGGCTTGAAAATGTGAAGTATAACCCTCTATCCAGATAAGTCATGAAATTAAGGTCACTTCCCTCCTTTGACCCTAGATAAATCTCAGAAGAGCTAAAAGATTGATGCAATGTTAAAAAGATGCTTACCTCCCATCGGTAGGGTGGCTGGAGGGTTTATATTTTGTTGTAGAGTTTTAGCAAACCTCTTTATCCAGTTAGATTTATAAGCATTCTTAGGAGCCCACTGTATGCCTTACATTGTGCTGGAGATGATAGGAAATCAAAATAAGAATAAACTTGACCTTGAGGAGTTTACAGCCTTGTAAATTCAAGACTTGAACACATACCAAAAAAAAAAAAAAATTGTGAAACAAATTTTAAAACAGTATAATGACACATTAAACTGTATGTAGGCCTATAACAAACGCATAGTCCAGCCAAATTGGGATCTGAGCCTTCAGCAAGGGGAAAGATTGGTGTTAACTAGAGTTTGGGGCAGGCTCGTGAAGGAGACAGAACTGGAGACAGACTGGAAATGAGTGAGAGAGCAGTTTTCTGCATTTATAACAGTAGACCTTCAATACCAAATGCCAGAATTAAATAAGAAACAGAATTATAATATTTACGGTTTGGAGAGAAATGTTTATTTCTCTCTATATTCAATAGCAACAGATTTCAGACCATGGTTTTTCAGATGTTGATTCTCAAAGAATCCCTATATATTTAAGTTGTAGAAATCATAATACTATAGCAATTATTCTTTTTTGCTTTTAAAATTAAGGTACCTATAAGGTGTGGGTTAAAGGAACTTTTTTAAAAATTGAGATCTCCTACTATGAGTATATTTGTTCTGTGTCCAAGGCTGCCCCCAGGCTGACCCCTTACAAAGCACTGGATCTGGCCACTGGTTAGTTAGGACTTTCTGAGCACACTCTGTACATTCCTGCTTCCATGCCTTTGCTCAAGCACTTGCCCATCTGGGAAAGCCCTTCCCTCACCTCTCCAGGTATGTCAGCCCTCCCTACCTTCAGGACCCAGGTGAAACCCAACATCCTCCAGGAAGTGTTCACAACCTGGTCCCTCATTCATCGATCCCTGTTTCTGAATGCCGATAGCACTTATTTTCTGTACTATCAGTTTGCAATTATCATATTCTTTTCTGTGTGTGTATATTTTTCCAGATACAGGTCCTATCCCCAAAAGAACCTTAGGTCTCTCAAGTCAGGAAACATAGACACTTGTTTGTAATACCAGTGCTTTCTACTGAATATGTTACACCATGATTCGGCAAGCACTACTACTGAGTATAGATGAATGAGCGTCTCGTCAAGTCCCCAGCTAGCCACATTTTCCCTAAGCCCACTACTAGCACCCTCCCAGTTGAAAAGTGGCCAAAATCAGTTAGAGACAAGCTAAAAGGACTGTATCTGAGGTGGTATATATTGACATCACCTAAAAGAAACCTAGTGTCGAGAGATGGGGGATTCATTCACTTGAAAAAAAATTCTGTTCTTAGTCTTTAAAATAATAGATGCATCATTTCAGTGTATTCCATAAACGGAAGCATGACTATAGATTGGTCTATCTGAGAAAGGATTTAGCAACGGGCATTTCTCCTTGCGAAGGGACAGCTGAAGAGGTGTCATTTAACAGCTTTCAGAGGCCCGTCACTTCAGTGATTGAGGTGGACAGAAGGCATGGACATGACCAAGGCCCTTAAAAGACACAAACAGGTGGGAGAGAGTGCTGGGGGTGGGCAGAGGGCTGGAGGGTACAAAAGGAGGAGGCTGGCCTTTCGAGAGCAGAGACAGAGAAGGCAGAGGACGAGGCTCCCCTAGGAACAAGAGGAGAGGGGGCAGCAGAGGAGGTCCCATCTAGGCAGGACACAATGAGAGGTAAAGCTAGAAAAAAGGACAGAACTAAAGGGATGAAGGACAAATGAGTGGACTGGACACAAATAGGGAGAAAAGGTGGACGGTCAGGATGGGGAAATCACCCAAAGGAAAGACAAAGAGGATTTCTCTGTGTGTGATTACAAGGATAGCGATTAAAAAGATACGAGTGAAAAGGAAGGAAGGAAACAGGAAAAGGCAAGTAGTAAGGAGACAAAATAAGTAATAAGTGCATAGGACAGGCTAAATGGTTAGAAAGTCACCAGGCGGTTAGGCTGACTGGGAGAAGCACCATAGCCAGACCCAAAAGGTCTCCATCAGAAAGACGGAGGCAGGCAATTGAAGCAGCTAGCTCCTAAGGTAAAAATGATTAAAAAAAAAAAAAAAAAAACACAAGATGGAAAAGGTGAGAAGCAGGAGAGGGAAAACCCAGAGGAGACACTGGCCCAGAAACCTTTTTAACTTTCTGTAAAATCTTCAAGGCCCCAAACTAGGCCAAGATTCTGACTGACATTTCTCACCAGCTGCTGTTTCCTTGAGAGAATTCTGACAGCAAGGCATAGAAATGCAAGCCAACACTGCTAGCTCTGGAGGAAAAAAAAAAAAAAAAAAATCCATGCTCTAAACACCTCCACGGGGCTGAAGCCTGCCAGGGAAGAAGGCACACAGAGGAGGGACCCGCCGGCAACTTTTCCCCAGGTATGTACTGAGCTGCTTCCACGTGGGGCTTTCTCCTCTAACTGTCCTCTGGCCGTTCCTGCCTTGCCCATCTGTCTTTCTCTCTTTGTGCATTTTGGGGAAGCCCTGCGGGCAGCCTGCTTCTGTCATCTGAAGCCAGCTCCTCAGTGTCTACGGAAGCAGGTGAATCTTCACGTCTGCATCCCACACGGGCAGGGGAGCATTGCTGGGATCCAGCTCCATCAGGCAGAGCTAGGCAAGGGGAAGTGGAGGAGAGAAATCACCCCAGCCCGCATGATTGGTGTGTGGGAATGACTTGTCGGCTGGTCCTGACAGTGAACTTGATTCTGTGTGCTGGGGCTTGAAGCAAAAGCAAAGGGGAAGGAGGAGGGGTGGGTATAAAAGACAGAGGGACGATGAAGAGGGGAGAGATTTCACAGTCGCCTAGGGGCTGGTCCATGACCTAAAGAAGAGGCAGGGTTTGGGGAGTGAGGGATGAGACTTGGACAGCACTTGACCTTGAACTTTCAGCTTGCTTTTTCAGTGCCTTGGTTACATATTTTGAATGCATGTTGAAATTTTCTTCAAAGCAAAACAAAGGAATTTATTTCTAATCTGTCATTTATCTCAAATAATTGCTGAATGGCAGTAGTTTCTTCTGATGACCCCCACAGATGTCCCCACTAAGACAATGTGAAATGTTACATCTTTTTTAAAAACTAAGAAACGAAGTCCCTGAGCAATGTATTTCTTTGGAAAACTAGGACAAGAACCAGATTCTCGAACGTGTTCCCTGGATCTTAAGCATTTCTTAATCCTCACTCAATCTAATAGGTGCACTTAAAAAAAAAAAGTAAAAGATTTTGGAGCTAAAGAGTTTTATCAATATTCTGTATTACTGTGTTATATTATCATTATGATCCCTCTGCAAATACAATATGAGGTCAAGTGAGTCAGTGGACCCTCTACTGAGCTACCTTCTCAAGAAAAACATTCATGTAATTTTATGTCCATTCTTCCTCAAACCCCATTTGAAGTTTACTGGTAAGATTGGAAGCCAAAGGGATGGTCTCCAGTTGTGTACAACCCCTCAAGCTGAAAACTCTAAGTAACTTAGTAACTTCACAGACCGGGCTCCTCTCTTTGAAGTGTTGCCTGTCTGTCTGCACCCTCATTGGTGAAAGCTCCTACAACTGCACCCCTGAACAGAGCTCACAGCTTTCTGGCTTCTGTGTGGCTTTACTCCTTTTTCCTCACCTCCTCATTTTAAGGAAGCTCAGGATGTAAGGGCCAATTCCTTGCCCTTGAATTGTTCAGCATCAGAAACCTTGAACCACAGCAATGGTTCTCCATGTGTGGTCCCCAGACCAGCAGCATCAAAATCACCTGGGAACTTGTTAGAAATGCCAAGTCTTGATCCCACGCCAGACCTACTGAATCAGACACTACAGAGGTGGGGCTGGCATTCTGTGCTTTAGCCTGCCCTCCAGGGAACTTTGATACACCAAATTTGAAGGTTAAGGTTTTTTAAAAGTGCTGTTTCCTTTAACACAGAGCTCAGATCTCCTTACAGGTGGGACTCTGGTTGCCTACAGGGCTGTCACTTCTAAAAGAGACCCTTCCACAAACAACCACCTCTGGGTCAGTGTCTTGTGTCCTTCATCTGCAAAATAGGAATATTTAATAAAAGTTGCTTGTTACAGCACTGAGAACAATGCCTGCGCACAGTAAGTATAGCAGTGGTGGTGGTTTTATCTGCTGTACCCTTACTGTGCAAAGGGCCTTCACCGAGTGATGTGGGAAATCAAAAACAAAGCAGTCAGGTCCCAGCCCTCTTTTTGAGGAAATGTGTGCATTACAGGTACCCAAGGATTCCAACAGCAGGGTAAGATGTGACATGTGCCCAAGGACAGGTAAAAACAATAGAAACAAAGAAGAGGAAGAGGGGCAACTGGGAGAAAACTTTGTAGAGAAAGTGTCTTTTGAACTGAGACTTAGAACTTTTAACTAGTGAAGATGGGCAAAGGGAAAGGAACATTCCAGGTGGAAGCTGAGAATAGGGAACATGGAAAAGATAAGACACGAGTGGCCGGGTGTGGACCACAGGGCCTGCTCCCCTTTCTGTTACTAATATGTTAACTGTTCATGTGATGGAAAGGGATCACCCATTTGTCATCATATTTGCAGAAATTCTTCCTTTAATCCAAACTAAATAATTTTCCTCGGACTGCTGTGAAAGGAGTCCTTTCCAGTATTAATGACTGCATTACTTTAGTATCCACATCTCTCTTTCTTGTTTATTAGGTCAATGTTTTTCAAATTCTTCTGCCCGCTTTCAATGGGATAAATTGGGAATAGTTGCAAAAATGCAGATTCCTGACTCCCGGCCCACGTGGCTTCTCTCAGCAGCTTTGAGGGCAAGTCGGAAGAATCTGCATTTTGACAAATTCCCTTGAGATTCTAACGTTCATTCAAGTTTGAAAGCAGCTCTCCCAGATCTGTTCTTTCCCAAATTTGCTGAGCATAGAAATCACCTACGAGTGCTTGTTAAAAATGTGGATACCCGGCCATTCCCATGGAGATTCCAATTCTGTGGCTCTGGGATGTAGAGAACAGGGGTTTAATAAGCACCTCTGTGGCACTAGGATCAGTTTAGGTTGGGATATACAGCGTATTAAATGAATGTGTGTTTTGGGTTAGAGAGGTCCTTCAAGTCCTAGGTTAGACATTTATCAGCTGTGTGATTTGGGCGAGTTTCTTAACCGCTCTATGCCTCCAAATTATCTAATCTGCTGGAGTCCGTTTCATCCTGTGTAATGAAAGGTACTTCACAGAATGGCTGGAAGCATAAATAAGTAAATGGCTTAGTATAATGTTGGCTCCCTCTCATCCCCTTGCCCCAGCCTCCCAAGTCAGGGGTCAGCTCTCCAACTCTGATGAAAAACAGGGCAAGAACAACAGTGATGTTAAAATGCCACCAAAACTCACCTCTTCCGAGAAAGGTGGCAGGGTGCCCACAGGGAGAGAAGATGGGCTTTTGGAGCTGGCCTTGCTCTTAGCTGCCCCTGGGAAGTTAAAATGGGACTCATGCCCGTGCTGGAATCAACATTCAGAACTGGGCAGTCCTCTAAAAATAGCAAGGTGTCTGGCTGAGCCTTTGGAAAAATAAGGTTCTATCCCAACACGTTACCCAGGCTTGCCTTAAAAGGAGGGGCCACTGCTTTATTTTCTACCTCCTCAGCCAGATGATGGTAAGCCCCAAATAATTTGGCTTGTGCCTCGGTGAACTCCAGAACAGCTTCTGTTTCATGGACAGCCACCAAGAACACCAGCAGTCATACTGGTACAGAAGGTCACAAGTGCTCAGATTCCCAGGTGGGTGCGTCTGTGTGGACCGCTCCTCCTGCAGACACTAGACCGCTCCTAATCTCCATAAAAGCATGAAATTTTGGTTACATTTTAAGAAACTATTATCAGGCTTTTCTATGGGGCAGAGAAGGGATAGGGAAAACTAAGATGCCTATATTCGAAATTCAGAGAGTGAGATGGGGTGATTTTCCTTCAGTCTTGCTTTCCTGTCCTCATCCAGCAAAGGGCTGACTAACTAAGATCAGCTCTGTCATCAGAGGGCAAGGCCTTGTGGTCAATAAGGGGACAGTCTGAGCATCTCATCATTTATATCTTTTCCTAAAGGTCCTGACAATGAGACTGGAGCCCTGGATATTCGGAACCTCTATCGATTCTTGTCAGAAATGATACTGACGAATTCCTTTCCTTAACAAATCTTTTTCAAACATATGCAATTATTAAAAATTGGGTTTTTTAAAAAAGGGAAACCAAAATTGTGAAAGACATATTTTTGAAAATATTTAAGCTTTCCCAAATATCTTAGAACCACCCCTTGTACAACTGTCACGTGAATGAAACTCTTTAAAGTAGGTCGAATATAAGAACCTCCATGGTGTGGGTAGTTTCAGTTGCCATATTAATTAATAATAATTAATATTAAGTATATATTAAATAATAGTAACAAGAGTGACAGAGACCATTTATTAGACTTCTGATACTGTGTTCATGGCACTTTACATGAATCTATCTCATTGAAGCCTCCTGTTGAATAAGTATTATTACAGTCACTTTACAGATGAGGAAACAGGCTCAGAGAGGTTAAGTAGCTTGCTCAGGGTCACAGAGCCAGAACGCACAGATGGCCAAGCCATGCTCTTCCTCCCTATACCCCTCTGCCACCAGTAATCTTGACGATTACATTGTCTATCATTCAGACCTCTCCCTGTCTTAACCCGTCCTTGATTTTTCCCAAACCCAAGAGTCTTTCTGAGGACCATTCATGGGAAATCACCATCCTCACTTCCCTGTCATGTTGTATCTGAGACATTTATGTTCAAATACTGCTTGGTGAAAGAAATAGGAAAGAACTATAATTTCTGCTTATGCTTTTGATGCTACCTTAACCGTTACTTAAGTTCTGAGTGCTTTTAAGTGGAACTTAATTCTCAAGAACAAGGGAAATTTAAGGCTTCTGATCAACTGTCTGACTAGAGGACAGAAGCAGGGAAAAATAAATCTTGTTTTCAATAACATGTTGAGTGACATTTTATATGGCCATCAACCTGTTCTCCTAAGAAACTCAAGACTCTCCACATGTGTTATCTCATTAATCTTTAACCCACCCTGTGATGGGCAGATGGGGTTACACAACCACTACAGGAATGAGGGAGAGAAGGGTAGTGATTTCACCAACATCACAGAGCACACCCATGGCCAGTTAACACACCATACCTCCCCATCCTTCCTACTAACACCACCAGCCAAAGTCACAGGACACTGCTGTATCAATGTCCCTTGCCCTGTGCAAAACGCAGAGAAAGTTGTCTTTCTATTCCCATCCTAGATTTTTTCCTCTCATTTATGCCTGGTGTGAAATATTTTGATTTTACTGCAGCTGTTTGTTTTGTTTTGTTTTTCCCAGCCTTCCTTTCACTTCGTTTCCTCATCTGTTCCATGAATTTCCTTCCTAGCATCTTAAGTTAGATGACGTGGGAAAGTAAGATGAGACTCAAAACAATCAAGTAATTAGTTACTAAAAGTTTATTGTTGGTTTTTTTCTGCAAATTTTGAAGTGAACTTTTATGTAATCTTTTGACCACATGAGGTTGGGCTTGACAAAAGAACAAAATAATTCACACCCAAACGCTGGGGACAATCTCACGGGAGGGTTAGCACAGTCTTGGTTATCTCAAATCATTTCTCAGGAAATCGATTTCTTTTGTATCCTTACGTGAATTAATCACCTTCCGGACCTCAGCTGGCTTATGAATGGTGGGTCCCTGAAAGCTGGCTCTTTCTAGTTCTTGGGACCAAAAAACTCAGTCTCTATCATCTGTGCAAACCTGAAACTCACACTTTGGGGATCTTGATGTGACAGATTTAATGGGTTAAAATGAACCTGTACTCAGCTCTAAGTTCTCTGGTTCACTGGAAGAGATGAGACATTTTAATCTTCTCAAAGGCACAGCTACATCTTATCCTTGGCCCCTCTGCTTCTCCTCCCCACCAGCCCCTGTTTTTGATGGACCACCGCCCCCAAACTTGGGGGTGGAAGATCAACCCCACATTCTCACTCATACTAAGCCTGCACTTGACTATGGGGGACAAATGTGTTTTCACAGCAGAAGTTGATACATAGCCCTTGGATTGGATTAAATGAGTTATTGGATGATTCCTGAGGTCAGCCAGAAAGATTTTGACTTGGGTGCCTAGGACATTTTCCTATTTTCCTGAGAAAAAGTGTGATTCATAAGCCACCACTATCACCAACACCTCAGAGGCAGAGCTGCAGAAGAATAAATGTTCACAGAGTATAAAACCCATAGACATTTTCTTCCCTTGCTTCCCTCTGAACTCTCACCTTCCAAGCCTATCTCCATGGGTTGATCCAAGACTGTTCCTCCAACCTGATTAGTTTTTTTTAAAAGGATTACCATTTACGTATATGTAAACCAATTCATTTCTACGACACTGATCTGTAAAACCAGATAAAAGTAATGGCTATTTCACAGAGCAGAGAGAATTCAAGGAATTTGTCAAAGCACCAAAAATCATCCTTGTCATGCCTGAAAGAAATGTTGTTCTTATTTTTATTACTTTTATTGTATGTCATTGACTGCCCTTGTCAGTGCTCTAAGTCTCAAACCTTCTTTGGGGCGTAGTTCTTCCCTTGGCTTCCTCCTTGCTTCCTGGTAGAATATCAGATCCTCTGAAGCTGAAAACCCCATCTCCCTCCAGCCAGGGGTGGCCTGTCCAGACCCCGGGTCGCTCCCCAACTGCCAGCGTCCCTCACTTCCCTGAGGCTCGGGCCTCACAGATCCACAGATCGTAGGGCTGGTGATGGGGAAGGGGGAGCAGAAGCCGAACAAAAAGATCCTTCCCACAATGAACAATGGTGCTTGGAATGCTGCGTGGCAGCTGCCGCCCATCAACTGCTCCCAGGACAGACATACAGCAGGACGCACAGGAGAGCCTGGCGTGTCCTAAGCCAGGGTAGTTCACTGCGCACGTGCGGAGTAATTCTCTGTCGAATGCTCTCTCTCTCCTTTTTTCTTTTTCTTTTTTTCTTTTTTTTTTTTAATTTTCCTTCATGGGATTCCAAACATTAAAAAAGAATCACATTGAGCTGTACAAAGCCAAGGCAAATTAACGAATAGTATTAATAATAATAAAAGTTTTGATGCATTGTAACTGCACCAAAATAAGCCAGAGGAACTTGGGTGCCATTTATTTCTGAACAAACAGTAGGGGAAGGACTGGACCACCCCGCTCCCCAAAGCACCGCCATGCCTCACAACAGGATGGTTTGGCGGGGAATGATGGGACGGATGGCATGAGGTCCCGGGAGCTTTCCCACCTAGAGGAGGAGGAGAGTGGGAGGGGCCCACATCTGAGATGCGGGGCTGCATCTGGACGATGGAGGAAGCCAGGCGGGGGCCAAGACTGCTTCCCGAGGTCACATGCTTCTTTATATCCCCATACGGATTACTTTGCTATGGAATGTAAGGAAGTGTGTGGTTTCGGCGAGCGCCTCTCCGCGGCCCCATGGTCCCACCCAGAGCACCTGGTCCCCCTCTTCCTCATCCCGGCCTTGCGCCCATGGGCATCCCTCACCGAGAAAGCGAGAGGCTCCGAATCCCGCCTGGGGTCCCCCCGCCCCCCGCACCCTTCTCTCCCTTCTGAGGTTTCACCCTCTGCCCAAGGGTCAGGAACACTGATTGCGGTCCCCGAGTCCCCTCTGTGGCCAGCCTCCCAGACCTGGCTCCTCATGCAGGGAGAGGCCGCATCACCTGAAGGTCTGTCACAGGATCAGCCCTCGCCCTCCAAGCTCCTTCCTTCTGTCCGTTTGCTCCCGAAATGAGATGTTTCTACCAACCAAACTGAACCGTAGTGCCTTCATACCTGGCTCTATCACTTTCTTTCATAATCGTCGGTGTCTAGGGCAGCTCGCGCATCTCCAAGGGCTCTCTTGGCAGGTGCTGTGAGGCTCAGGAGACGGCAGACTAGTCACACAGCCAGCCCCCTGACCCTGCTCTGCTGTCTTTTCCTCTTCATGTCCCAACCCCATCGCCAAGCGGTGCTGGTTGAGGCCGTTTGTGGAAAAGGTCTGAGGCGCTAAAATAGTGATTCACTCATCCAATTAGCTCAGTTCCTTTCTCTCCTCTTCCCTGAACCCCTATGTTCCCAGCCCTGACATAAAGGGCCTGAGCCCACACCAGGAAGGAGTTGGACGTATGGAGGGAAACCCCGAGCATGAGGGGAGGCTGCGGTCCCCCAAGGCTCAGGCCATCAGCTACCCCAGCTCTGAGAAGGGTCTCCCTCGCTCACTGATGCCCAGCCCCAGGAGGGCTTCCTGCATCCCGCAGCCCTGCTTCCTTCTTGCTCGGTGAGGGTGTGTGACATGACGGCTGGGACCACACTAAATTTATACTACGAGTTCTCAAGCAGAACCACAAGAGGAAACATCACAGGATTTGATGGATGTGTGCTGAGATGCACAGGAAGGGGCTGCAAAATGGAACTGAGAAGCAGCAGAACAAGGACCTGGGATGAGAAGAAAAGGGAAGAAAGAAGGGAGGGTCCGCCATGTTTACACAGCAGACAGCAGGTGAAGGCTGAGTGGCCAGCGATGAAGAATGCCATCCCCACTAGGGGGCAGCACCCAGAGCACAAGAGGCTGAACCCCTCTCCGGGCTGCAGCAACACAGATGACATCACCCACCTACCTCTTCCAGACGCTAGGCCGTTGCCTAATGTCCTTCAAGGGCAGCCAAACTGGACTCCTTGAAAACTGGGGAAAACTTAGAAGAATGTGGGAGAATTATAAAGATGGGGCAGCTACAGAAACCTACAGCTTTAGATCAGCAGTTCTCAACCGGAGGTGATTTTGCCCCTCAGGGCACATTTGGCAATGTCTAGGGACATTCCTGGTTGTCACAACTAAGGGGTTCTATTGGCATCAAATGGGCACAGATCAGAGGTGCTGCCAAATGCCCTACAATGCACAGGAAAGCACCCACAACAGAGACTTATCCGCATGTCAATATGCCGAGGTTGAGAAACCCTTGCTTTAGATAGTAGTGCTATGAATGAATAACGTCTCTGACACGGGCATATTATGGTATATTGTCTCCCAAAGAGAAGTATTGCTCTTCTTTCACAAACGTTGCTTTGTCTTTGAGCCTGTAAAATGGGCAGATGCCTCAAAGTTGTGCTTCTTTCCAGTGACAACCCTTCCCTTTTCTGAATCACTCCTGTTCCATAATAGTTTTCCTTTTCCTTCCCTGAGATTGATCTCATGTCACCTGCTCAGGAACTGGGGGCGTGATGTGTGGGAGGGGCAGGACGTGAGTGAAGAAGAGGGGAGAGGTGATGAAGACCAGTGTCCTGAGTTAAAGAAATTGCAACGTCAGGGGCTTGAATGATGAGCTGGACACAAGTACTTTTTCCTCCCGGATGACCTCTGCCCCCACAGCTGCCTTCTCCCTTGCTCCCCAGGAGGAGCCTGGAGGATGGTTAGGCTAGGACAAGGGTAGCCAGAGGAAGAGCCGGTGAGCCCTGAGCGGCAGTCACCAGACACCTGTGTCACAGGTAGGAGGCGGAGGGTGAAGATGAGATACTTGACTGCAGAGTTACGGGATGCCGGCCAAGGAGGAGGGGATTCAGAACAAGAAAGATGCTTCAGTATCACTGTGCACAAACCGTTCTAGAACCCAGCCACAGTGGGCAGGGGGGGTCCCTGCTTCCCCGCCACCACCCTCACACCAGCCACTTCTCTGGTGCCTTGTTGAGCCCTTTGGTTTCTGGGGTGTCTTATTTATTCCAGGCAGTGCTCCCAAGCTGGGGTCCACCTGGCAGAGGTCTGCTAGGCTGAGTAAACCAGTTCTGCTTTTCCCAATCAGTGGTTTCCACAGTTTCAGAGACCAAATGAAAATACTTGCAGCCAAAGGAAGGGAAGAATGTGAAGGACAGGCTGGAGTTGAGAGAGAAACTCTGGGCCTCAAAAGCAGTGGGAATTGTCCCTAGGACTTTCCCACGACCCCTGAAAGTGTCCCCTGGGCCCCTTTCCTTTGTTTTCACTAAGCCTTACAACAGGTAGGTGCAGTAGGTACACTCCCCCACTGTACAGAGGTAGAAACTGAGGTTTAACTTCCAAAAAACAAGAGAGCCAGGGAACCTCAGTGGGATCTGAACCCAGGTAAGTGTGACTCCAAGGCCACCCGCTTGGCATTCCATTACACTCTCTTCAGATCAGGGAGAGGAAATAAAAGGGCAGGCAAAGCCCACTCCCAAGAGCAAATTCCCAGCATCACTCAAAATATCCTTTCTCCTTACCTCTTCCCCCACCTGCTCAAATGCATGGTGACGAGAGCCAAGCCACCTTGCTGGGGAAGACCTCCTCCTTAATCAGCTCCCTGCCCCCTTGGCAGCACTTTCCCAGAAACACAGAGGAACCAGTGGGTACCTCTGCTCATCCGGTGGTTCTCAAACTTCAGCTGCATCAGAATCACCTGAAGAGCAGCTTTTACCAGATCTCAAACATCCCCCATACGTTTGGGACTGGTAAGTGTTGCTTTCCCTTTCCAAAGTCAACATACAAGTTCTTACACACTGCACCCAGACTTCTCCTTTAACATCTACAAGAGTCAAAGATTTCCCCACATCCCTGGGGCAACCATTTAGTCAATTCTGACCATTTGTGAAAACCAAACAACCTCAATATCTATCACCTGGAGAATGACTAACAAAATTGAAGTACACTCATGTAGGAGAAAAAGATAAAATAATGAAAATTAATAAATGATAGCTGCCATGAAATCTGGATAAATCTTACAGATATCATTTTAAGTGAAAATACCGTCACAGAAGAATACCTATGGTATGATACTATTATGTTAAAAAACAAGCAATATATTATTTAGGAATATATGCATAAATGGCAAAAACCATAAAGAAGAACAGTTAAATTGTAAGAAAAAAAGAGCTCAGAATAATAGTTACCTCTGAGGGGAAACTAAAGAGATAAATTGGGAAAAGCATTCAGAAAGCTTCAACAGTATTGGTTTCACCAATTCTTTTTCTAAGGTAAACAGTTGTTTGTGAGTATCGATTTCATCATTATGTATCATAACTTACACATGTATTACATTCATTCTTTTATAAATGTACAGTATTTGAATTAAAAATTATAAAATTTAATTTATTTTAAAAATTATAATGTAAGATATTCAAAAAATATACACCAAAATGTTAAATTTATTTTGGAAGATGGGAGGAGGGAAAATTGTGGGAGATTTTTATTTTCCATATTCTACAATTCTATATCACTTTAGTTCTCCACAATGTTCATATCTGAAAAAAGAATAAGGATCAAAGAAAAAAAAAAGTCATACAATGCAAAATACAAATTATATATGGTTTTCACAAACCCTACGAGAGAACATTCTAGGAAAGGCAAGCTCTTGGGATCTGATTCATGCTAACGCCGGCTCTGTCTTTGTCACAGGCTTGGACCAATGATGCTCGAGACATACCAAGAATCCTCACCCTAGAGGCTGCAGTCAACTCCCACAGGAGCTGCCCCCTGCTCTGGCTGGTCAAACGGAACCAAGTCCGTCTTCCTGAGAGGTTTGGTCCCCTTCAACCAGCTACAGCAGGGCTGGCAAGGCCCAGTCCTTGGAGACACAGAAGAGATTCATCTGTGGCTGAAGTTACCTACTAACGTTTCCCTTAAGAAAGAGACTCTGATTTTGTTATCACACTCTCATGCTTCCAGGAAGGGAGAAAAGGGGAGCCCTGGGTTCAGAAGTGAGCCAGATTTCCATGCTCAGCACACAGAGCTCTGTGCCTGTGTACCCACAACTAGACCCACTCTCATGCTCTTGGCACACAGTAAAGATTTTTAGGATGGATGGTGGTTCAGCCCTGGGCCAGCCAAGGGAAGGGCATGAGCCCCAGAAGACAGGGCTCCTGCTCAAAGGGGCTAAGAGTCTAAGGAAAGAAATTGGACATATGAATATGGTACAATTCAATGGAATTGCAAGGTATGGCTGGTTCCAAGACATAATTGTTTTACACAGCCCACCAAATATGTCTGGCACACTGTGTACTATCAAGTCAGCCCAAAGATAGCTATTCACTAAGAAATTCACACGTAGCTCAGTTTCCCATCGGCAGAATGGGCATAATGATAATCACAGTACCCACCACATATGGTTTTATGTGGAATGGAATGAGAATACATGTAAAGGAGTTAGAAAGATCTCAATAATTTTTACCTGCTATTAAAGAAGGGATCCTGACCTGCCTTCCAATTCCTCTCCCAAAACTTCTATCTTTGACAGTGTTACTCAGGGTGTGCCCAGGACTTAGCTGGGGTTACATTTGCTCATGGAATTCCAGAAGCCTGTGTTCATATGCTGTCCTCTGACACAAACATGGTCTCCTGATGTCCAGGGACCACAAAGTCTCCACCCAGGGAAGCTTATTTTGTGCTTATCTACACGTGCCTAGGGGGTCAGGGAGACCAGGGTTTGAATCCTCCCCTTCTCGCTTATTAGCTCTGATATACCCTCCCTGGGCCTCAGTTAACAGTGTGTAAACCTTCGTTTCCTCATCTGTAAAATGGGGACAATAATACTTAGGGCTGCTTTAAGGATTTTAAAAGGTAATGTTTATCAAGAGCCACATACAAGCCCCTAAGAAATGGCAGCTGGTGTTGTTTGTCTGCTGTACATGGCAACAGCTCAGAGAAAATGTTGTGTCCACGGGCACTCACAACTGGAAGGGAAAGACCAGATTTAAAACAAGAAAATAGAAAAACAAAAAAATCAATAAAACCTCATTACAGGGTAATTTTATATTCCAACTATTAATTCTACTATCATGTAGCATGCCTTCATTCTGGTATGTGTTACTAGTATGTAATAAGTGTTACTAAAAAGTGCTTCGTGTATGAGACTGATCATATTACCTTCAAGAAATATCCCGCCTGGAAAGCAAGCCCTCATTTGTGAACACTGTCAAGAAGCCAGTCTGAAACCGCTGAGTACGTGAAGGCCATAGTGTATGGAGTTTAGACATAGGCGCTGGAGCCAGACTGCCTGGGCTCAAATCCCAGCACCCTCACAGTGGCAGCTGTGCCACTTTGGGCAAATTGTTTGACCTCTCTGGCCCTGGGTTTCCTCATATGTAGAATGGGGATATTAGTGATAGTATCTACCTCATAAGGTTTGCATGAGAATGAAATGAAAATACATGTAAAGGTATACAACTAGTGCTGGGTGCGTAATAAACTTTTAAGAGTCTTTATCTTTGACACTGTACCTGAAATGTTCCTGAAACTAAGTTGGTGTTCAATAAAAATTTATTTAATAAATGTTCACCTTCTTTATTATTTTATTCTAAACACAAATATGAGATCATGTAATCTCTGGTTTGACTATTTCTGCGTATCTCTTTAAATACAGCGCACCGGTGCAAACCCCGAGTTAGGGGTGGGATGCCCGCCAGCTGCCTCTGTGTCTCAGGTCTGCAGTGTGTGATGGAGCTTCCCCAAGAGCTAGATGTGCATCTCTGGGAGAGAGACAGTGGGGCCCTGAAGCACAGTGGCAGAGCACTCAGACACCTGGGAGCACAGAGGGTTAAACGACATGAGAACAAACACGGCAAGGTCAAGTACTTAAGTAACAAGGAGAGACCTTTGCATCCAGGAAAGCAGAGGTCATTTAGGTAAAGGTTAGATAGACAATGGCAGGTGCAGGCAGGAACACTTGCAGATTTGGGATTTTATGGCTAAAATACCTGACAGGAAACTGGACAGGATGTCAGTCTAAGACTAAATAATATCTTCCTCTGTGTTAGGAAGAAGGCAACCCACTCATGGCTTGACTTGACTTGAAGGAGACCCAGCTACTCCCACCTACTGGGTGATTTTAGACTCATCTCCTTGTCCTTGGCAGGTCATAGGATTTCTAACAAGACTCAGAGAACACGGGGTAAATGTTACCATCTAAATCCACCCACCCTTGCCCTTGGTGAAGCCGAATCTGGTCTCTGTACCCCAACACCAAATTAAAGCTAAGAGACAGAGGTATGGATAAAGTAGAAAAGAATAGCTTTACTGCTTTGCCAGGCAAAGGGGGCCACAGACAGCTAATGCCCTCAAAACTGTGTGCCCCAACCTGGACGGGGTAGTGAGAAGTTTTATAGCAATGGTTCAAAGAGGGTGTGATCAGCCTGTGGACATTCTTCTGATTGGTTGGTGGTGAGGTAAGTGGGAGTCAGCATCATCAACCCTCTGGTTCCAACTGGTCTGGGGTCTACCGTGCTGGTGGGCAGCATAGGATTAACTTCTCCTCCCTGGGGGGGCTTCAGT
The DNA here is from genome assembly GCF_949987535.1 of Balaenoptera acutorostrata. Classification (NCBI taxonomy): domain Eukaryota; kingdom Metazoa; phylum Chordata; class Mammalia; order Artiodactyla; family Balaenopteridae; genus Balaenoptera; species Balaenoptera acutorostrata. The sequence goes on from NC_080073.1 coordinate 81,914,445, forward strand.
ATCTGCAAAACAGCTCAAGGATATTGTTGTGTGTATCCCTTGAGGGGGAACCAGGACCTTGCCCCAGGGCTGCACTATTGTTTCTTGACTGTTCCTGCCCTGTCTCTGCATCCCCTCCCTTCCTTAATTAGCAACTGTTTGAACCTGCCGCTTGCAACTCAAGGAAGGTCTTGGAGGCTGAATGAAGCCTATTTCCTGTAATCAAGAAATGGGGGGACACAGAAAGGCTTTTGTTCCCAGGAGCCCCACAGGGTCCTGCTTGGTTTCATTGGCCACCCCATCTTTTTGAAAGCAGCTCTAGCCACAGGCTGCATCCAAACTCAGGATACCATACTGGTCCCTCGTGCTCAGCCCCTGAGAATACGACTGAAATTCACGTTTCTGTCAGATTTTCATAAAACCAGAAGAGGAGCCAAAGTACCCCTGCTCCCACCAGCCACTGAAAAGAAAGGAAGAACCCTTAAGAAAGCACATGTGTAACAGGGAAGAGCCAATTGTGATTCCGTGTTGGATCTGTTTCTTTGACTTTTTTCTTTTTTTTAATTTATTTTTATTTATTTGTTTTTGGCTGTGTTGGGTCTTTGTTTCTGTGCGAGGGCCTTCTCTAGTTGTGGCAAGCGGGGGCCACTCTTCATCGCGGTGCGCGGGCCTCTCACTATCGCGGCCTCTCTTGTTGCGGAGCACAGGCTCCAGACGCGCAGGCTCAGTAGTTGTGGCTCACGGGCCTAATTGCTCCGCGACATGTGGGATCTTCCCAGACCAGGGCTCGAACCCGTGTTCCCTGCATTAGCAGGCAGATTCTCAACCACTGCGCCACCAGGGAAGCCCCTGTTTCTTTGACTTTAACCTTTGCTTTTTGTTGCTTTTGCTATTATAATCATACATAATTGCCTGCCTCAGGGAACCCTGCCCCTCTGCCTGAATGTTAAACTAAAATGCCTTGGTTCAGCTCACAGGGAGACAATCTGACCCTGCCCACCTGTGAATGGCTGGAGAAAAGAAGAAATTAACACATACCCTCCCCGATGCTGGCCAAGGCAGGCAAAACTAATGGCCTTTTCACTTTACTTCCTCACCTCCTCCCCCTCTCTGTTCTATAAAAGAAACTGGCATCCAGACCCCAATAAGATGGTTTTTTGGGGACCCTAGTCTGCCATCTTCTCAGTCTGCTGGCTTTCCGAATAAAGTCTACTTTCCTCAACAACCTGTCTCCCGATTTATTGGCCTGTCGTGCGAGCAGAGCGAGCTTAGACTCGGTAACACATGTTTTCTGGTAAGTTTGAATGGTCTTGACATCTTTGGCCAAAAGTCCCCCAAGACCAGACTGTGTGTTAGTCAGGAATCAAGCTCAGTCAGAGCCAGGCATTGTGCCTCAGGGCCGTGCTTGCTCATCCTGCCATGACCCCTTTTCAGGGCAAAATCTAGGTTAAGCCACTCAAGCGGGGCATGTGGTTTTGCTCTTGCTGCTGCGTCCCTTTGTGTGTGTTCCTGTACAATCATCATTCCTGTGCCAGGAAGAGGCGGCACATGACAACGTCACAGTGATCAAAATTGACAACTCTGGGTCACCTTCAAAAGGGCTCCCAGCCCCACCTCCGGCCAGCGTTATCTCTACAAGTGAGACAACAATAGCAGAAAGTGCTTTTCCCCAGGAGGAGTTGATGGGAAATAGTGCTGGGGCCCTCTATCATGCAGGAATTCAGAACAAACAGAAAAATCCCATTAGATGAAGCTCATCAAAGATTTTCTTTTTGATGGTAATTCCCAGTGCTGGCAAGACCTTAGCCAACAGGCCACCTTGTATCGCTGTGTGGAGTGAATATTGGTATATACTCGTTAGAGTATAGTTTATTCACACATATCCATGGAGGGTGCTATTATTTTCTCTACTCTGAATCCTCCCTTCCTGTTAATAGCTGTCTCTCTTCCTTGGTTATTCTTCTTAAAATTCCTGCTCCACTCCACTCACCAGGTTTCTATGAGAACCTTTCCTGATCACACACTGTTATCAGATCTAAGCAATCCTAGTGTGCCCTTTTGTGGGACTTTGACTTGAGGTCTGTAAAAATCAGGGATACATTTCCTTGGAGAGTTCAAATGGAAAGAGGTGAAGCTCCACAACAGGTCCCAATATTTCCCTGTAGTGTTCAGTAGAGAGAAGAATGAACCAATTACATAAAAAGAAACCAAAGATAGAAGAGATACAGATTCCTGGAGCCACTTAAGTCCTGCACCTACTTATTTCCAAGGCCCAGTTCCTATAACCTGTATCCCTTTTTACCAAAGGTACTTAATACTGAAATTCTGTCACTTGGACACAAAAGGATCCTAATTCAAATGCACACCCTTTGACTTAGGAGTTTATTCTAAAGCTATATTCTTTAGTAGCAAAAGCAAAATAACATGATCCATTTTTGTTTAAAAAAAATACATCTATGTATATGTTGAGAAAATATGGAAGAATCTAAGACAAACGTCAGTAGTAAATATTTCCAGATGGTGGAGCTTGGGAGTGGTTCTCTGAATTTTCTAAATTTTGCCCAGTGGGTATGTATTACTTACATAACCAAAAATAAGCAGCAGACATTTTTATATATTTTTACTTTTTCTCAAAGCTACATATGGACAAAGTTCACATTTTTAAAGCTTTTAATGAAAAACAGCAGCCCTCTGCCCCATACCCAAGTTCTACTCCCCAGTTGTATCCACATCCAAAACAGTAGAAATATTGAGGCGAGAACACAGGTCCTGACTGGAAATGCAGTTTGGGGATCTACTGTAAGTCAGATCATCTAAATATGACCATTACTTAGGGTAAAAGGCTGATGGCTCTTTGACAGGCAGGGCCGAATTCGGACACTGACTCCACCCCCTGAGCCCCTGCAGGCAGAGGGGGCTGGGAGAAGGGGGGCTGGGGTCACTGCAGAGGTCACTCTGTCCAAGGCCCAGTATGGACCTTGCTCTGACCATCCTCTGTCCCAAGGTAAGAAGCTTCATACACATCCTTGACAGAATCTTGCTACAGAAAACTCTCCTTGATGCTCCCCATAAATCCCCCTACTGCTATGAAAACCCATTTCCTCTTAAGTTTTTCTCAGGGAGAACCAACAGTAGCTGTATTTTCATCCACTCGCCAAAATTTTTCAGTTCTTTCTTCACAGAAGGTTAGTAAGTGGGTCTCATCTACCTATAGAATTTCCCCCTGAAATGTCAGGAATTCTTGTTCTCATAACAGAAACATGTGACCATAACTGATGACGCAGGATTCCTGCTCCTAGGTATACAGCCTAAAGACCTGCCCACCCAGGTCTATAACAGAGCGAGTACAAGGCTACTCACTGCAGCCTTGCTTGGGGTAGAGGCAGAGGGCAGTTGGCTGCACCCTGGTGTCCATCACAGAGGGAAGAGCTGGGTAAAGTGTAGGGCCTGGACACCACGGGGTCAGAAGCAGTGGTCAACATGTGCTCGAAACAACTTAGATGGCCCTCTAACAGCATCCTGAGCGAACTGATAAACAAAATGCGATCTGTAACGCAATACCATTTGGGTAACTTAATACATGTGCACAAAACAATACCCAGCCTGGAAGATCACAAAGAAGCAAAAAGATATACAATAAGCTCATTTTAATGTTGCCTGAGATGGGGGCAGGGTAGGGGGAGATGAGAAGAGGAAGTGGGAATAAAATGAAAGAGGGAGGGGGAAAGACCTTAAGCCAACCAATAACGTTTAATAAATTGAGAATCCCATGATCCCAAGAAGGAAAAAGAGAATATATTCATGATGACTCATTAGTACACTCTTGAAAATGAAGATGTCTTACAGTCTTTTGTCTATGAACCAGCCCCCTATCAGCTCCATCCCCTCCTCAGCTTCCACCTCCCCCTACTCGTACCCTCATCATCCAAGTGCAGTGGCAGGTGCTGGTACGAGAGCAAATTTAACATCCCTTAAAATGCAGCTATGAAAGTAGGTCAACCAAAGCTGAATACTTAAAAAGAAACAAGTAAACGTGGTGCGTTGATCAATTGATGAATTGGCTTTCAGGAAGTTGATTTTTGGAGAGCTGACATCAAGCCATCAGGAAAACCTGATTCTCTTTTCCTAACACATTGGAACAATGTCATTTGTCCTGGCCTCAGTTTCTGTATCTATAAGATGGGGGAAACCAGCAAATGTAAAACATCAATTTTATAAGCCAGTGAATATTCAGTAGGCCCAAAAACCAAAGAATTAAACTGGGTAGTTTCCAATGTAGCATGTTCCTTCATGCAAGGACAGTAGTATTCCTCAACAGTTACTGGATACCTGCTATGCACTAGGCATTGTGGTTGGAAGGGGCACAAATTTCAATATTTGAGACAAAATCTATCACCCAGGACCAAAACTGTCAAAGACTGCATATCCTATAAGCAACCAAAATATAGCATAATCAAGGTAATACAATATAAAGTAAAATGAGATATAAATATGCCTATAATTATTAATGCATTTTTGGTAGGCAAAAAATCACTGCAAACATTAAAACTGATAGTACATAATTTGCTTTGTTTCTTTTTGGCTTTTGTTGAATTAAACCCTGCTCCCCCCCAAAGAAAAAGCTTTAAAAGTTCTCAAAGTAAAGATTTTTCCTTTAAATCTGCATCCTATTCCAAATATAAAACAGGCTTCTTCTTAGGTTCTCCCCATGGACAGAGAACTCTGTTGTTATTGTAAGCATATTATTAGCATATATTCTAAATATTCTACAGAGGCAACTGTATTTCACAGTGCTAGGCTGGAATCATCCACATAGGAATGGATTTCCTTTGCTTCTCTCCTGAAGAGAAGTGGAACCCCGTCTCGGTGATGCTCCCCACCTGCAATTGTCTGGGGAAGTACCTTCCATCAAGTATTTCTGGAGTCCCCAGAAGAATTTGGCCCTCTTTTTTCTAAATTTTCTTTTAGCTATTAAAGCATTTGTAGAACGAAAACGTTAATTAAGAGACTATCATGTAAAAGAAGTGAAGGAGGTAGCAGGGGTAGGTGCAAGGGTCCCAATCCCACCGGCCAAGCACCCACTTCCCTTCATCTCTCTCTCTCTCTGGCCCCATCACATGTGGAACTCTGAGCACATCTCAAATCCCAGCTTGAAATTCGATGATCCTGTCCAATCCCATGGTTTCATGGAAGAAAAAATGGGACCCAGAGGAGAGGAATAGGACCAAGGTCAGATCCTGCTGGTGTGTCTTTTTGGGGTTTTTTTGTTTGTTTTATTGAAATATAGTTGATGTACAATATTATATAAGTTACAGGTGTATCTTTTTTGGAACAAGGTATTGTTACTAACGAGGTGGCAGTGGAGCTAAAATTCACACCCAAGTCTCCCACCTCTAATCTGTTCTCACTTGCTGACCATCTTAGCTTAAGATTCCACTGTAAAGCCGTGGTTAAGAGCAAGGGCGCAGGAATCAGATCTCTTGGATTACGGTTCTGTCTCTACCACTTCCCTGTGGTGTGATGTGGGTGAATTACTCAACCTGTAGATGCTTCAGTGGGTTAAGATGAAAATAATAGTGATATCCACCTCATAGAAATCTCATAAATATTAAATAAGATGATCCATGTAAAACACTTAAAACAGGTCCTGGTCTTCAATACACTTTCAATAAATATTGGTTATTGTTATTATAGCCTGAAGAAAGATGATCTGAGGTTTAGTTTATAATAAATGCTGGCTTTGTCAAGAACCACTTAATTTGATTATATGCTAGAGACAAACACAGTGAAAACACTCAATCCACTTTACTGAACATCAAAAGAGAAAACTCCTGTGGTTAGCAAAGTTTCTGGTGTTTCTCAAATATGCCACCAGGTGACAGCAGTTGATAGTTGGAAGGATAGTCTACCACCAGTTTAAGGCTTCCTCTGTTTGAAACATCAATAAGAGCATCCCTCAACAGCCTTCATTAAGCACAGACCTTTGTCAAGCCCTGGTATATAGTAGGACAATTTCCTTTTTTCTCTAGAACATCTCCTCTAAAATACATGCTGACAACAAGGGTTTAAACACAGAAGAACATACTCTAATAATATACATGCAGTTACGCAGCATTTCCAGGGAATAATGCTAATAAATATTTAGAAATTATAGGACGTACATTGAACCAGATTTTCACAGCTATGTTCAAGCCAATAGGAGCAGTTGTTCACAAATAAGATCCTAAGCATTTGGAGAAAAAAAAAAAAGCACATATTCCAGTCCCTTTTGATTTTTAGTTGAAGCATTGAAGGGCTGATGGTAGGGTTATGTAGAACAGAGTGTTGTATGAGTCTGATTAAACCCAAAGAACTGAGTGAATCAGGATCCTGCTCAGTCCTTCCAGCCTAAATTATGCTGCCAGTGGCTATTTGTAAACTTCAGGAGAGTAAAAGAGAAGGATTGCTTCAGAGAGTTGGTATAACTACATAAAAATTAGCCTCTTGAATCTTTGGGCCAGATGTGAGGGATTCTAGTCCAACAGGCCAAGGTTCTGCTGGAGGGCACTGTTTATGGGGTACCCATGCCAGACAATCCACTGAGAGTTTGAGCTCAGAGTCAGATAAGTTGGGTTCAAATCTGGCTCTGCCATTTGCTATCTGGCTGTCTTTATAAAATTTATTTCACCTCCCTAAGCCTTAGTCTCCTGATTTATGAAATGGAAATAATAGTACCTTCCTCAAAAACGTGCAACTGAGGATTATGTGAACTTTAATTAGTGAGTGCTCAATAAATGCTAGCTACAACTAATGTTATTTTTATCGTTATACCCAATATTGTGTGTCAGGCTTGGAAGATACAGTGGAGAACAAAATAGAAATATACTTTCACAGGTCAGATTCAGACAAGCAAATAAACACATACCGAGTGCTAAGGGTTATAAAAGGGAGGGAGTAGGGTGCTGTGGGAGCCCATAGGAGGGCACCTAAACCAGTGTGAGAAGTAAAGTAAGGTTTCCCTTGGAGAAGTGAAATCTAAACTAAAGGATGATACACATTATCCAGGTGGAGTGTCTACAACAGAGAGAACGGCACCCGCTGAGCCCTGGTCTTCAGAAATTGCATGAGCTTGTGGTTAAAAGTAATAGCAATAGCTAACACTTTCTGAGAGCTTAGTGTGTGTCAAGCACACCTGTAAGTACTTTACATGTATAAATGCATTCTCCCTTTATAATAACCCCCATGAAGTACTATTGCAACCCCCATTTTACAGATGAAAAGACTGAGGCATGAAGAGATTAGGTCATTTGCTCAAGTTCATATATCCAGTAAGTGGCCTCTCCAGGATTTGGCTCCTGAAACTTAACTTTTAAGGAACAACTAGGCTCTACTGTCTGGAAAGAACAAACGCTCATGGAGTATTCTCTAAAGTAAGTTTGGAGAGATCCCAAAAGAACAACACAAACTAAAAATCAGATCTCCAAGCCCATCAAGCAGCACCCAAGAATGAATTTTTTTTTTTCCTGAAGTCCTCTGGTCTGATAATGAACCAGAGATTGCCTGGGACATCTACAGATAAGACCCACCCCAAAGGAAATGGCAAGAGTCGTCTATTATCACACAGGACCTATCAAGGAGATCTCCAAAGCTATGCCATCCAATATGGTGGCCACTAGCTACTTGTGGCTACTGAGCACTTGAAATGAGGCTAGCGGAACTAAGGAGCTGAATTTGAAATTTTATTTAATTTCAATTAATTTAAATTTCAAATTGAAGCAGTGTAAAATATTTCTCTGTTAAACACTAATTTATTGTTTTGGTTGAACTGCATTTCCCTTTAACCATGGCATCACATAAGACATTATATTGTAGTGTGTGTGTTGGCATATGTTGTCTTTTCTAATATCTTATTAATGACTTGTTTATATTATTGCATGTTGAGATGATAATGTTTTAGATATATTGGGTTAAATAGATATGTTATTAAAATTCATTTCACTGTTTCTTTTCACTTTTTAAAAAAATTTTACAATTCCGTATGTGGCTCACATGATTGCACTGTGCTGGTCTAAAGGGACCCTGGAGGTTACATTCAGAGTCCTCGTCTTATCATCAGGGAAGAGTCTGAGATGAGGAATTGGTCCCTCATGTACACTCCTCAGTGCTATGCCCTTGTGCTTTAAACATGTGAGTTGTTTGAACTTGAACTAGAACAAGACAAAAGTTGGCTTAAATTTCTTAGCACATCCTAAAATTTCCAGAGCACTGACTGTGGAGTCAGACAGCCAAAAGCTCATAAACTAGCCTTAGCCTTGACCAAATTCCTAATTTCCTCACACCTGCTTCCACACTCCAGGTGGGCTAGAGGCTTCCTAAGATCTGCTGATGTTGTAAAGATTCATGACCAAACCAAGTTATCTGGATCCATTCTGCTCCAGGTCAGAGAAAAGTCAGTCCACGCTCACAGGTTCAGCAAGATAACATCAAGGATATGCCCTTGGCAAGGGAGGAGGAGAGTGTGAACAAGTGTGGAAGGACCAGCCCAGGACCTTCACCCACTGGGAAGACAAGGTCTGAACACCCACTCACTGCCTGCAGCCCATCCACTTGGTGCCCACATACCCCTCCCCCCACTTCACCTCCCATTATCTTCAATGAGACTGAAAAAATGCCTGTCCTCAGGGAGCTTAAATTCTAGCAGAAGAGACCTTTAAGGAAGCATGGCACAGATAATGATTTAATTTAGTACAAAATATGAAGAAGAAACACTGGGTGTGAAGAAGGCTTAGAACAGGACCATCTACCTTGTCTCAGTGATATTTCTGACATACAAGGTAGCTTGGTGGTGAAGAAATCAGACTCTGTGTGCAGACTGTTGCGTACAATGCACAACTGTGCAGCCTACTAGTGGTGTGATTCTGGGCACGTTCTTTAACCCTCTAGGCTTTATTTTTGTCACCCACAAAATAAGGATGGTAATAATAGTATCTACCTCTGAGAGTGGTTGGAAGGAGTTAGTGGGTCAATACAGAACTCTAGCGGGTCAGTTAGAATATTCTTTGCAAATATTTGAGCACTATTTCCCAAGGGTTTGCTATCATCATTGGAGATCCCAGTGGATTTGGGAGCTCTCTCTGGGATATCCATTTGCAGGTGAGCCCATTTTAGAGACTTTCTTCATTCACAGCTAATAGAGGAAGATTCTCTTTGGGACTTGAGCCAGTCTCCCATGTACAGATTACAAATTCTAGCTTGCCTCTGAACAGTCCCAGGTGTCAGCATAGAAACAATTCCTTCCACAGAAATTTTCCATGTATACCAGTCTTCAAGGATGTGGAAATTATAATAGCTAAATGCAAAACTTTGTGCATAAATTAGCAAGATATGTTTTGTTATTGATGTTTTTTTCTAGTTTGGATCGTTTATGATAACAGTGCCAGTAAGGATTCAATAAACAGTTATCATTCATTTCATTCAGTAAATTTAATAATGTTGTTGACCTGAAACAAATAGATTGCCAGATATTTCTCCAGCAAAGATGAGTTTATTCAGGATCAGCAGAAAATTGCAATTCAGGGTCTGCAACCATGACGAGCCACAGGTAAGTCTCCAGGGAACGAGATGGCTTTTATATGTAGAAGGGAAAAGGAAGTCCGGAGGGCTGCAGTAAACAAAGAGTCCGTGGCTTTTCACTGGCTGAGACCTTGCCAGGAAAGAAGAAGAGTCTGTCTTCTTCCTGTTGAACTCTGCTAAGGTCATAGGGCATGAGAGCAACCCCTTCTGGTCTCCCAACTCTATTTCTTTGGGTTTCAGTTTATTCATTTTTTACATGTATACTAGAAACTGCACTCTCCTTCTCTACTAGACGTATAAATTGGAACCCTGGTTTTCAGAAAGTAACTCGACAGTATGTAACATGAGTCTCAGAAATGTTCATACCCTATATATTTCATTTCTAGGGTCCTAAGGAAATAATCCAAAGTGGAGTCAGATTTATGCGCACAGAGGTTCATCACAGTATCATAGCAGAAAACAAGAAATAGTCTTAAGTACTCAAGAACATGGAAATTTTAAACAAATGATGGCATATCCACAAAAAGAAAATTTAGGTGCCCGTTAAAAATATTTACAAAGATTTTTAATCATATAGAGAAATATGTATCATACAATTTAAAATTTTTTTAATGTCAGATATAAAATTGTATATCCAGGCTAATTTCAGCCACATATGACAATAGACAAAGGCACCAAAATACTAAGTGTTTATTGTGATGCTTTTATGAGGTGATGGGGTGAGAGGTGAATGATTTTACCGTATGAATATTCCTCTACAGCTTCCAGCTTTTCAAAATGTGCAGAAAAGTGTTATTTGCTTTAATGTTCCTCTAAGCCAAAAACAATAGGCCTGGGCATGTGACTGGGGATTCCCAGCATTGCAATTGGGACTGAATTTGAAAGAGGAGCTACAGGTCATGGAGCCCCTAATCAAGGCTGCAACCCCAGGGGTTAGGAATACTGGACAGGTCTCTGAGCACATGATGAAGCAGGAAAATTGATCTCCTTTGCCCTGTCAGCACTTCTCTCTGTACCCTTTCCCCATCCCACTCTACCCCTAGGCAGCCGCTCCTCCCTTCCTAGGTGCCCTTGGAGTATCAGGTGCCAACTAAAAATTGTCGTTTGCCATCTGGTTCTACAAGGATGAAGCCACTAGCCACTACAATCGCTGACCTTCAAAACACCCTGAAAAGAGTTCAGGGTGGAGATCAGGAATGAGGCACTCTGTGCTCTGAGATAAACTGGCAGAACAGACTTTCAGACAGATATTTTCAGGAGATTTTATGAGCCCAATTTCTTGCATCTTCTCATATCTAGAAAAGCACAAAAATCATTAATGTCGACATCTGCACCTTGTGACTAGCAGCAACGTTCTGCCAAAATGTGTGCTCAATTTCATGTACCCCCTTCACCAAAATCACATAGATACTGACCTCCCCCGCACCTCTTCAGAGCAGTTCCTCAGAGCTCTCTGAGACGCTGTCTCCTGGGCTATAGTCCTCATTTTGCCCCAAATAAAACTGAACTCACAACTCTTAACATCGTGCATTTTTTTTTCCAGTCGACACAGGAAAAACTTAGTAAGTAACCCACTCTTCTACGTGCTTGACTTACCATCACTTATTTTACTAAAAAGAGAGTTCCAGAGAACAGGCAGATCTTGCCTGTAGGCAAAGAAATTTACCCCTAACAATGGCATTTCAAGCACTACAGTGACTCCCTGGTGAGAAAAATGTGACCAACGGCCCCTGTTTTGAAGACGTCGTGCATTCAGCCTATGTAAATGCAAATGCAGCCTGGGCTTTGGCATCTGGAGCTTTAAATATTCTGTCTCCTTTTCTTCTGGGCAACAAGAAAGTTTTACTCGTCCCCCACAATCTATGAATCTCAAACCTGATCTTTAAGACTCATCCAAATGTGAAGTAGATCTCATTAAAGGAAAACAACTGTATTTGTTACCCTCAATCCCCATGCCACTTTCAGACTCCTTCTTACAGCGTCAGACCTAAGATCCGTGTACTGAGTCAAGCATGTCCACAGCAAAGTTTTCTCTCATCTGCTGCTACAGGAGAGCAACAAAGATGGGTGTGGCTTTCCAAGAAAATCCCCAGCATCTCAGAAGATTGCTTTTATTATGGAAGCAAGGATTCGGAAAACCAGGAATGCTACAGGTAAACCGTGCCTCTGGGGCCTGGCAGTCAGTGGCTCAGATGCCTGAAGGGCACTCAAGGGAGTCCCAGGCCTCTGATGCAAGAAAGAGGATTGTTTCCTCCCAGTTGTGCTAAGATGCTGGTACTCTGCAAAATCCTACATCAAAGACATCTGAAGAACAAAGCTCACAATTATATCCATTTTCATAAAAGGTTCTTAACATTTTGAAAAAAAAATTGTATTTTTGGACCATTTTTCCTTTCCATTTGTGTTTATTGATATTCAATAAATAAATACTTTAATTCTTATTCAACATAAATAATAATAAAATCTTTCTTGTTCTAACAGTGAAGATTTATTCCAGTCACAATTTCATTTCTTCTTATATTTCCAGACATCTATCTTTGATGCATTTTCCAGGCTGTCCTTTTAATTGCTACTTGATTGGAGACAAATTCAGAATCCTTAGATTCTTATTGCTCAAAATATCTTTCGCAGTACATGCTGTTTTTCTTATATTCACAAGTCTCGAAAGCTTCTAAACTGTCTGCTAACTTTTCATAGATATACATCTTTTTTATTTCTTGGAGGGGTTGAATTGTCAGATTTTTAACTTCAATCGGAAAATCTTTTTGTAGGGAAATTACAACTCTTTTACCTCTCTCATCCTGTCCATTTGTCATTATTGAGTTACGATCGCTTTCATTTGCATAGTTTCTGTAAGTAAACTTGAAACTTTATTTCCTTAGAAAATAGGTCATAAAATAATCTTCACTGAATCCATCTATTTCGCTAACAAAGATTAACATGTTGCAATCCAGCATTTTAAATTATAAGATCAACCTACTTTGTTAACCCAGGAATTTCTGATCTTCTTGCTAGGGGGTATAAACTATGCAGCCTTCTCCCCTTAATAATTTTAATAATACCTCTTAATTAAAAAACTACATGTATTTCCTTTCACTGCCCTTATTTAGAGTTGATTGCCTGAAACCTGTTAAGCATTCTCCTCTTATACATTCTAGTTCTAATATGGGATCTAATTTACCAACAAATTCCATTCAGTTAAATTTAGATTCATTTATTTCTGAAGTGTCTCTGTTGTTTAAAAAAAAGACTTACTTTTCTGTGATATTAGTATATGGGAAATTTAAGATGCATTGTTTCAGGTACTTCAGTCTCAAGTACATATGTTCTTTCTACCCTTAAACATTATCAATCTCAATTCTTCTCCATATCCATTATTTTTCAATGCTTGTAGTGAGTTTGTCACATTACCATCCAATAGCAATTAATCAATTAAAGATGAAGAACCATGGTTTAGCAAGCTTGTTTACTTCACATTAAATAACACGGGCTGTAGAACAGCCAAGACTTAGAGTATTACTGAGAAGATAAACCACACAGGATAAGTGACAAATCATTTTTTTACCAAGTGGTACACAAAATATGTGTGCTCAGTTGGACTGTATGGTGGGCGGTTATTTTGTAAAACCTCCCCCACCTCCTCCCTGGTTAAGAACCACTGATCTAGGAGGAGAGAGTAAGAGATTTGTCAGAAGGTCAGTAGGAAGTTATAGCCTCCTGAATTTGAAAATGATCAAGGGATAGTTAGGCTATGGATCTTTGAGGGTGGGAGGGCTGTAAATGAAGGACCCCAGCCATATATCCATCAGAGCTGTGGAAGCATTCCCCTCACTAACTGCACCACCATGACTTCCATTGTCCAGCTAAGATAGTACCCCTCACCCTCCCCACTAAACCCATCAATTTCCTATGTTTCCTCCTCTTCAACACAGATTAGATTCACATCTTCAAAACATCTTTATGAAAAACTAAAAGGAAAAATTATGATAAAATCTGAAAGCAAAAAATAAAAAAGTTGAACATACAAGAAAACAGATATGAAACTTAGATAACTAAACCCTAGTCGCAAATTTCTTAGTCAACAAAATGTTCTAAATACATACAGGTCGCTGTTCTTCTTTTCATCTACAAGAATATTTCTACCTAAAAACGTTCAGAGTGGTCCTGTCAAAAAAAAATCTCAGTTCTTTCCAGAATCCAGTTCTTAATCAAGTATGTCCCACATGGCCTTTGCCTCTTCCAACCAGACATTTCCATCTTACCCACAAAATCAGTGTCCTGAATCAGCCCAAACCTATGATTTCCTGGTCTCTCTCTCTCTGTCTCTGACTTCCTTATGTTAGAAAAGCCCTTTTCCAACCTGGACCTAAGTCTAGAGCATTCTGACACCCTGGAGGTTCTAGAACCATACTGTCCCTATTTCTCCCAGCCGGTGCTAGTGCTTGGCTCAGCCTTTAGTAAGACTTGATTTCTTCACATTGAATTTCTCCGTAGTATCCAAGCAAAGTTTCATCTTGGCCTGGCTCAGTCCCAACTTCATCCTACCTTCTTGCATCCACTCAAACCCTTAACTAAAGCTTCTTCTTGTCAAATGTCCTGCTTCTCTTCATGAAAGTGGTGGATCCTCCCCACCGAAAACAAATACACATATGAATGCGTCTTTAATTGTAATTTTAGTAAGTTCACAGTTTCCTTGAATCCCATCCATAGACTTCCTAGAAACCCATGGATCCTAAATTAAGAATCCTTGTCTGAGAACCTCCCGCATTTCCCAGGTTCTGGTCTGAGGAAACCACACAGTTCCCAGCTCATGTATAAGCAGAGATGATTATCCACAAGTTCTATGTCATTCATTGACCCTCTCAACTCTTCTCTCCTGCAATGAATTGCTAGCAAAAGTTTAAACCTTTATAACTGTACAGTTTTTGAACCATTTAGCCATACAACAATCAAAAAGTGAAGGAAGAAATAGTTTACAGGAGCAAAGACTTGCTGAAAGATTGGGAGCGCTGTGTTTGCAAGACAGAAATCTAGCTGGACAGAAGCAGAGCTGGGAATGATAAAGGTCAAGGCTGGACAAGAAGGGCAGTCCCACATGTGGAGGAGCCCAATGTACAACGGAGAAGCCCAAACGTGATCTATCCTACAATAACTTTCCACAGGAAAACCTCTGAGGAGAGCAATGGCTAAGGAAGATGGATGTGGTTTTGGTGAGCGGGATGGGCTGCAAGGAGGAGGTGTCTGGAAACAGGGAAGTCCCAGTAGGAGGCGATGACTACTGGAAAAGCCCAAGGGAAGGGTGACCTGAACTAAGGTGGGAAGAACGTCCACCACATGGCAGAAGAACACAGAGAATCAATAGGACTCTGCGACAACTGGTGACAGGACTCAGAAGGGAGACAAAAGGGGAAGAAAAAAGTAAACTACAAGAATATATTTGGGAAAGATAGCCAATATTTTATAATAACTGTAAACGGAGTATAACCTGCAAAAATTGTGAATCACTATATTGTACACCTGTAACTTACATAATATTGTACATCAACTATACATCAATTTTTAAAAGGCAATGGAAAATCAAAGACAATGGAAAAGTTTTGGAGCTCATTAACTTAGACGATATCACTTAAGGATAAAACAAAACAAATTAATTGAATTTACAAATGGGGGAGTTCAGTTAGAAATTAGGATACATTTCTAAGGCAGTTACAACATCTCTTTCTCTGAATGTGTTTAGATAAAGCGTAAATATTTAGGCAAGTTTTTAAGAACACCTATTGATTAAATAAGCTCTCTGTATTATTTTCATTTTTCATTCTGTGGGTCTATGAGTCTAAAGCCATCTCTGCAGGCTATCCAAACCTACAGATGAAAAGTGAAAAAATTAGCCCACCCGGATATAATAGTACATAAATAAGAAATAAGTTATATTTGGCAACAAGTTAGCAAAGCATTCTGATAACCTGGATTTTTCTTTCTTCAGATGTCTTATTTTATGGACACATCCCACATGAAGCAGTCAGTCTCCTTAAAGTGGCAGCTTGTAACAGGCAGAATTTACCTTCTTTCTGTATATTCCACAATGCATAAAATTTTGAGTTTCTGTAAGAACTCATTGTGGTTGGTAATGAATATGATTTTGATGATTAGAAATAATAGTACATAATATTTATGGCTCTGTGCAAAAAACAGTACCTACAGTATGTCTTCCAATCCTTACAATAACTTTATGATGTAAGTATTATTATTATTATTATTGTCATTTTAAAAGTGAGGAACCTGAGGCTTAGAGAATATTAAGTAACTTGACTAAGGTCTCATAGCTAGGAGGCAACAGAGTGAATCCAGATGTGTCTAACTCAAAGCTTACCTATTCATTTGTAAACTTTTAAGTGTGACTCAACCAGTGCTCCTTCTAAAACTATAGTTCTTGCTGCTTTTTATACAGTAATTTTTCAATAAATGTTTACGAGGTGGATAGATGGATGGATAGATGGGGATGTTTGTTGAATTAGGACAACCAGTGGGCAATATATTTCTGCTGAGACCCAGGTTCCCAAACAAAAGCAAGTTTAGAGTCTTCATATGTTTACACCAGGCATCTTGCTGAAGTATGTCTTCTGACAACAAGTCTAAAAGGCAGATGAGTTTGTCACCTCAGTCAAATGGTCCATCAACCACTTCCTTGATGGCTGTTTACTCATCATGTCTAGCAGATGCTGTGTTTAGCCCACATAGGGCCCTGGCTCCCTGTCTCTCACTTTCAGGTGTCAAGCTCACTACATTTGGTCTACACATGCTTTATGCAGCAGAGCTTATCAAAAAAAAAAAAAGCTTAAAAACCACATAGGTTCAGCCGATCCACATAGACTTACATAAAACATACAACTATTTTTAAAAGTGGGCAATCCTTCTGCATCCAGCCTTTCCAGACAGGAAGACCATCTTGAAAAGATAATAAACAAGCATTTAAACATCTACTGTATATATTTTGTACAATGCTAAGAACTGCAACTTAATAAGTTTAAGTCTAGTCAATATAGACCCCCAAAATTTTATTCACAAAGATATAGAGATATATGCACATTACATATATAAATTATAAAATACATGTATAAATTATATACATATATTTAAAATATAGGGACTTCCTTGGTGGCGCAGTGGTCAAGAATCCACCTGCCAATGCAGGGGACACGGGTTCGAGCCCTGGTCAGGGAAGATCCCACATGCCGCAGAGCAACTAAGCCCGTGCACCACAGCTACTGAGCCTGTGCTCTAGAGCCCACGAGCCACAACTGCCGAAGCCTACACACCTAGAGCCCGTGCTCCGCAACAAGAGAAGCCATCGCAGTGAGAAACCTGCGCACTGCAACGAAGAGTAGCCCCCACTCGCCGCGACTAGAGAAAGCCCGCGCGCAGCAGCAAAGACCCAACACCACCAAAAAATAAATAAATAAAATTATTTTTAAAAAATAAAATAAATAAAATATAACACCATCAACAAAATAAAAACAATCCTATCGCTCAGGTTGAGGAGGAATAACAAAGCTCGGCGAGCTGGAGGCATCCTTACCAAGATTTGATGGGGTGGAGGGAAGAAATTACTTTGCCACCTACGTATGCTTTTCCTGTCGTAGGAGGAAATTTACTAGAGTACACACACCATTTAGAATGTCTTCCCAGCCCACACTGCTTTTCTTCGAGATTAGGGCTAACTTAACTTAACCACAAAGCAGGATCCCTAGCAGCCCTGTTTGTACAACATGATCCCGCTCAACCATAGCTGATTAGACACAAGAGTTAAGCCAATCAGACTCTCCTGGTTCTATGGCTTGAAACTGAGAAATGCCTATCAGTGGACCTTGAATATGTGAACTTGGCAGAGCCAGGAGCACAGAGAAAATGAATCCTCAGAGAGAGAAATGACATAGTTCAGAGAAGAGGGTGTTTGAGAGACTGAAAAAGCAATTGCTTGACTCCCGTTTTTTTTTTGTTTGTTTGTTTATTTTTTTATACATGTATTTATTTTATTTGTATTTATTTTTGGCTGTTTTGAGTCTTTGCTGCAGTGCACAGCCTTCTCATTGTGGTGGCTTCTCTTGTTTCGGATCATGGGCTCTAGGCACACGGGCTTCAGTAGTTTTGGCATGTGGGCTCAGTAGTTGTGGTGCATGGGCTTAGTTGCTCTGCGGCAAGGGGGGGTCTTCCCGGACCAGGGCTCAAACCCATGTCCCCTGCATTGGCAGGCGGGTTCTTAACCACTGCGCCACCAGGGAAGTCCCTCCCATTTGTTTTTAAACTCTTGTTCCAGTGCTTTCCTGCTGTAACTCCTTCCCTTGGTTTCCCTAAAACCAGCTTTTTCTTAAGCTGGTTCAACTGAGTTTCTATTACAAACCAAGACAGAAACTAGAAAATCTTAGTAAAATATAGATAATAATACAAAAACCCACAATGGTTCCATATTCTCTAGTAATAATATATATTTGAGCAAAGATCTAATGAATAAATATTTATCATGTACTGATGAATAATGAATAATTTGAAATGAATTTTAAATGCACTAATAGGAGACTAAATAAATAAATTATGGTATATACATGCACTTGAATTTGAACCAAATATTTTTAAATGATATGTACATTGGAAATTTTTCAGAATTAATTGCTCTTCATATACTATCCTCTTATACTTGGCATCAGGTTCATGAGGTTTAACTCAATACTGGTCAAATGTTTAAAAACCTGACTCCTGCAGTTTTTTGCTGTAGCTAAAATGCATTATGACTGTAATGGCCTAGTTCTTCAGATCAAAGAGAAAACCAATCTGATTCATAGCCATCATCTAATACTCCCCTATGAGGTTCTCATGCTTAAATTCAGCTCTTCCAACACCTACCTTTTTTTTAGGAAAAAAAAAAAGAAAAAGAAAGGAAAGATTACTGCTCTTCTAATCCAGCTGGGAAAGTGAGCATTAATCCTCTTACTTTGATCCTCAGTGAAACATAGACATATAGACACCTCTCTCTGCCCCTCCCTTCATTATTTTCACGAAAATCTCCACTTTGAGGGAATCACAAAATAAATATATGTTGGGGATATCTTAGTCTAGATACAGTCATAGCACTAGACAGTGAGGGATTGTCAGTAAAACAAAGATAATGGACAAAGGTAAATGAAAGAGGTGATACCACAAAATGGATGAAAGAAAAACAATTCTATAATTTTTAAGACTTCAAAATTTTCAAACTCCAAAAACATCAGACAGCTTCAGAAAGTTGGAAAGTCAGTTGCAGAATAAGTTTTTTAAATGTTTTCAATATCAATGTTTTCAGCTGGTCATAATGAAAAGCCCACAGACCTGAGAATCAGCCATGTCTGGATCCTTCGACAACCTGCCAACTAGATGATCTTGGACTAGTTACTGAAACCTTCCAAACCTTAGTTTTCTTTTCTGTAAATTTGGATAATAATATCTAAATATATAGGATAGTTATAGGGTCCAAGTACAGGATTGCTGTAGAGATTAAAAGAATGGATAAATACCCCAAAAAAAGGCCTTTCTCTGTGACATTACAAAATTTATATCATTTACGTTTATTTGACACCAGTCATATGGCAGATCACTGTTTTTTATACTATCATAAGCCTTTTTTTGTAAATATTAATATTTTTGTTGATGTCTTTAATGACTATTGCCCTTGTAATAACATTACCTAAAATGTTTAACAAGCTTCATTGATCTCTGTCAATTTATTTTAAGCATTAGTTTTATTATTATATTTGATTGTCATGCATCTGTGAATAGACTACAATACATTATATTCATGTGCTTATGGACAAGATACATACTTTACTTTAAAAAGCTGTTGACATCAACACAATTTCTATTTTTTCTTATCAAGCAAAAATTGGTGAGAAAGTATTTTAAGTCAAAATAATCACTCCTTTCTCACCATGGGAAAATGCAAACCAGAAAATTGCAACTTAGAGAAGCCTGAACAAATAAATCTTTTTATTTAATAATTTATAACCATTAAAATATTGAATGTGTCCCATTATAGTTAAACTTCTCATACCACTATAACTACAAAGAAATCTTTGTGCTCCTAACCCATCCTGTTGGGCTTTGTCACTAAGTCATTCTTTGTTTAACTCTTGGGTTGGGGTTGCTTCCTTCTGAGTCAAGCCATTATTAAAAACATTTGTAACTTCTCAGTGTTATGAATTCATGACTGTCGCTCTACTTATGCGACCAAGCATGTATAACCCTGTGGATCTTTCTCTTCCTTTGCTTTTAGGTGTTGACAGCACTGCTCTTCAGCCAAATTCAGTCACTTTGCAAAGGTAGAACTCTACAATAATTCTACTGAGTATCCAGGTATGAGACTTTTTGCTGCTATGGACAGATGACCCAGAGAAGTCAAAGAAATAATGAAATCATGGAAGCAATCAAAATATTGAAAAAAAGGCAGCTGGTTAAATGGTCTGCTGTTCATCCATGTCTCAGGATGTTAGGCAGGATTCAAACACACATAAACAAACAAAAGCTTTAAAAAGGGCAAAAATGTTCAGAATATAATGTAAGGTGAGAAAACAGGTCACAAAACAGTATTATAATATGGCCCAATTTGGTAATAATAATACTTACAGGTTTTTTTTAATGTATTTTTTAAACTAGAACAATACACTTCAAATGATGCCAGTTTTATAAAATAACAGGAACAGTATACTCCAAAAGCTTATTCCTAAGAACCAGGATTATGGGTTAATTTTGCTTTCTTCCTTTTGCTCCCTGCACCTGGCCCCCATTATTTTGTATAACAAATGACCATATATCACTTTCATGGTCAGAAGAAAAATGACGTGTGTGTATGTGTGTGTGTGCTTGTGCATTGTGTAGATAGATAGATGATAGATGGATAGATAGATGATAGGTAGATGATAGATAGATAGACAGATAGATGATAGATAGATATAAATTATGTATATACACATATACAGGGTGGCAGTTCTGAGTTAAGTTCAATACAATATATGGTAAACCTTGAAATTCCTTATCATCAGTACAACAGTATATAAACCAGGACAAATTAATAATTTGTAGCAGGGACTATTCCTTTCCGCTAATCAGATGCCTGTGTCTACTATCCAGGGCACTGGTTTCCAGGTTATCTAAGTGCCTAATAAGCCCAATTCATTATCAGCAATCAGTTTTAAAAGCACAGAATATGAATAAAGGGCCTGGATTACCCTGGATGTCAGTTCCTTGAAAGTAGGGCCTTGTCAACTTATACCCTGCTCTATCCCCAGAGCTCAGCAGTGCCCAGTTCAGAACAGGTGCTCAAGAAACATTTGTTGAATGAAGGGCTATTTCACCCAGACCATGTGGAAGCTGAAGAAATCTCCCTACTTTCTCACATCGTAGACATTCAATGAGCAGATAACTAGTCAGATCCAATGTCTGACCCTCACCTCCAATGTCGGATCTTCAGATCCAGTGTCTGACCCTCACCTCCAATGTCTGACCTTCAGATCCAATGTCTGACCCTCACATCCAATGTCTGACCCTCACATCCAGTGTCTGACTTTCACATCCAGTGTCTGACCCTCAGACCCAATGGTTCTCTTTCTCAAAAAAGTTTGACAAACTCTGTCAGATTCTCTTGCCCTGACATTCCTACAAAAGTTAATATTTCATCAATATGCATTGCCACATATATTATTTAATTTACTCCTTTCAATAATCTATGAGTCATATTCTATTGTTACCTCCATCTTGTAGGTACGGACACTGAGACGTGCATGATATAATTTTCCTAAGGTCACACAGCTAATAAAGTGGGGCTGAGATCTGATTATGGGAATGTCTGATGCCACAACATGTCTTTAACCAATATACTAAACAGGAACCTCTTATGAGCCCCAAATGGAAATTTTATTTCAAAATGAAAGGGAGATCAACTTGGTGCTTTGTGACCACCTAGAGGGGTGGATAGGGAGGGTGGGAGGGAGGGAGATGCAAGAGGGAAGAGATATGGGAACATATGTATATGTATAACTGATTCACTTTGTTATAAAGCAGAAACTAACACACCATTGTAAAGCAATTATACTCCAATAAAGATGTTAAAAAAAATGTAATGATCGGAAATACTCCATCTCTTCTTTTTTTTTAGTACATTATATTTTTTAATATTTTTTATTAATTTTTATTGGAGTATAGTTGCTTCACAATGTTGTGTTAGCTTCTGCTGTGCATCAAAGTGAATCAGTTTTATGTATACATATATCCACTCTCTTTTAGATTTCTTTCCCATTTAGGTCACCATGGAGCACTGAGTAGAGTTCCCTGTGCTATACAGTAGGTTCTCATTAGCTACCCATTTTATACATAGTAGTGTATATATGTCAATCCCAATTTCCCAGTTCATCCCACCTCCCCTTCCCCCCTTGGTAAGCATAAGTTTGTTCTCTACATCTGTGACTCTATTTCTGCTTTGCAAGTAAGTTCATCTGTACCATTATCGCTTTTCATATAATCGATATTGTACAATATTTGTTTTTCTCTTTCTGACTTACTTCACTCTGTATGACAACCTCTAGGTCCATCCACGTCCCTACAAATGACCCAGTTTCGTTCCTTTTTCTGGCTGAGTAATATTCCATTGTGTATATGTATCACATCTTTATCCATTCTTCTAACTCCATCTCTTCTAAGGAATTAGCTAGCTTCTTCCTTGCTGATAATGAAAACTGTGTAACTGAGCATATCTACCTTTTCTCTTTGGCTGACAGGAAGCTCAGAGACAAATGTAAACCTCAATTAGAGTAACTCTATTGATCCTTATGGACTGTGACTTTCGGTTTTCTTTTCCCTGATCTTGACTTTTGACTCTACTATATTCGCTGGGCCTGATTCATATTTCTTATCTACTTTATTACCTGAATTTTTGTTACAAATCATCTCAAATCCTTCGAAGGATTTTGGAATAAAGGAACATAGCATCACTATTATTGATTTTACTATATTTCCAATCTGTGGAGAAGACACTTCACCAGAGCATCTTCTATATTGTCTAAAAAGAAAAACCAATTAGCAATTTGTTCTGAGTCCACATGTTGTATCTTGTCCTTTAAATACATTCTGCGGTTGTCTCTAAATCATATTAACTTCAGAATTGCTGAAAAGAAAATAAAGCTGATAACTTGATAGCCCAACCTCAGTGTGTGGTTTGGTTTGCTTGTTTAATTTTAGACCTTACTTTTCAGTGACATCCTTTCAGACTTGAAACTTCAGTCATTTAGTGACCTTAATTCTCAGGGTATTAGATGAAGTCAGCATTACCAAAGGGAAGGCCACCCGTAAAAAAAAATTTGCATGTGCCTGCTAATATATAGGGATAGAATTCTAAATGTATTGGTTTGAAAAAAAATGGAAAGTTTTCTGACCCACTTTAAATCAGTGTTTCAGTAAAAGGCTAGTGAGAAACTTACCTAAGGAAGAGGCTTGGTTTCCATGAGGTTAGTAGGAGTTATTACTCAAAGGAGAAATTGACATGCTCATCTGATGAGTTGGGTTGTGGATGTTCGTGTAGAGACTGGGGAAACACTGATGGATTGCAGTTGTTTTAAGATGACGTGATGTGATGTGTCTTCCTTCTTGTATGGCTTGGTCTCATCACGGCTTCCAGGTATCATCTCAATGCTTTGAGGTTGGGAAAGATGTGTAAGAGCAAGCCTCACTTACCGAAAAGATGAAGGTGTCGTGCACTACTGGGGAGTCACCAGGAACAGAATGCCTGTCAGTCAAATCCCTCACGTGGATAATGTCATGGCCCATCAACATTCTTTTGACTCCATAGATTAAGTTTGTTTTTTAAAGACGTACAAACAGTTTTGTGATCTGATTCCATCAGATAAAAATAGTCTGGTCTGGGCTAGGACTAGGCTCCTGCAGCATCAAAAATGAATAGCAGAAGAAAGATAATTAGCCACTCACAGGAGCTGTTCACAGAGGGTCTTCATCAGGGAAGAACAACCCACCAAGTGTTAGAATGCCCAGTGGTGAAAAAACAGAATCCAAATGTTGAAAAAGGATTCTGCCTCTCACCTCTTAGCCCTCACCAGCCCATTAACAGTGACTTGTTCAGAAGTCCTCATTGTTAATCATTCCTTCAATTCATCATGTCATATAAGGAGGAGAAATTCCTCCACCAGGGATTCCAGAGGAAGCTTGTACCTACCCCTGGAGGATTCCCACCCAACAATTCATTGTTCAGGACGGCCCTCAGCAACACAGCCGTAGTGAACACCTAACAGTGTTGCCCTGGAGAGGAACACTGACACTACCAGGCTGGTACTAAGATGATATTTCTTATTTAATAAACCATGGTAATTTCATAGACAGTAAGTCCTGATTCTTGAAACACAACAGCTTTAACCTTAGAGCTGAGCCTCTGGTATATAACACTATTAATACTTTGAAGTTGGAGATATTATAGATGATCTAGATCTTAAACAACTAGATCTAAATCTGAATATCAGCTAAATCCTGATTTTATCAATGCCCCAAGGCCCTCCAGATGACTCTGTGGCAAACGTTCTCCCCTCTCAAAACCATGTCTTCCTATTAAGTATCTGACATTGCTTCTTGTGAGTTGGCCCATTTTCAAAATATTAGCCCCCAGATTAAAAACCCAAAAGGATTCTCTGCAGCTACTCATTACTTTCTCTATATTAAATCAAAATCAAGAGAAAAGGAGTTTTCCTTGTGATGTGCACAGCATGAGATAAAATGACAACCATTTCTTTGAGAAGCCATTATCTTTAAATTACAATATACAATAAGTCCCCTGCATACGAACGAGTTCCATTCCGAGAGCACATTTGTAAGTCCAATTTGTTCTTAAGTCCAACAAAGTTAGCCTACATACCCAGCTAACACAATCAGCTATATAGTACTGTACTGTAATAGGTTTATAATACTTTTCACACAAATAATACATTAAAAAACAAACACAAAAAATAAAGAAAACATTTTTAATCTTACAGTACAGTACCTTGAAAAGTACAGAGTACAGTACAACTGCTGGCATATGAGGGCTGGCATTGAGTGAACAGGCAAGAAGAGTTACTGACTAGAGGAGGGAGAGGAGGTGGGAGATGGTAGAGCCGAAGGATCATCAGCAATAGGAGATGGAAGGCAAGCTACACGTTCACTCATGCCTGACGTTGATGGAATGCACGTTCACATCTCTGAAAGTTCGCACCTTGAAGGTTCGTATGTAGGGGACTTGCTGTACATAAGTCATTAACGATGGCACAGGGCCTCCTCCTCTACTGAGACCATTGTTTTTTTTTTTTTTTT
This sequence comes from Balaenoptera acutorostrata, assembly GCF_949987535.1. Lineage (NCBI taxonomy): Eukaryota > Metazoa > Chordata > Mammalia > Artiodactyla > Balaenopteridae > Balaenoptera > Balaenoptera acutorostrata. The sequence continues at coordinate 81,939,345 of NC_080073.1, forward strand.
TAAAGGCTGTAGAGTAGAAATTTAAAAAGACAATAGTATCTCGATGGTAACCCCACCACCTAAGCAAGACATTTATTTTTAATTAATTTATTTACTTATTTATTTATTTTTTAATCATTCAAAAAAATATGGAACGCTTCACGAATTTGCGTGTCATCCTTGCGCAGGGGCCATGTTAATCTTCTCTGTATCATTCCAATTTTAGTATTTGTGTTGCTGAAGCGAGCACTATTTATTTAATTTTTAAATGACAGTCTTAATTTAAGGGATATATGTTCTTCTATCTCCCACATTGTTCTCTACTGTAAGTACAAGGGGATGCTGTTTGATGACTTAATGAGGTCAAGGAGCCTTGAAGCTCATTTCCCTAAATCAAGAAGCCCACAGACACTTTACTAGGACCTGATGAATGCTTGGCTCCCAGGAAGACTTCCCAGCCTCCACCTGCTCCTCGTCTCCCCACCTCACCCAGCTCCCAACTCCCAGATTGCAGTTCCCCATTACTTTGTGGATATCTGTTTCCCAAGCCCTCCAAGAAGCAAGACTGATAAACTGGGAGAAATCACTAAGCAAAATCATCACCCCTAATTTACTGTCCCTATTTGTTCTTTCACTATTTTCTTTCTCTGAAAATTCAGATAATCAAAGATTACCTGGTGCAAAAACTCATTTTATTGAGAGGGAAACTGAGCCTCAAGGATGTGAAATACCTAAGGGCATGCGTAGTTAATGGCAGAACCACAATGAAAATAAAAGTGCCCTCTCCTCCAGTGTTCTGGGCACCTAATTTCCAGCCCAGCATTCCTTCTATCTGAACAGACTGCGGTCCAAACCTGAACCAGCTGCCTCTGTAGACAAATACCCTCCTTGCTCTGTGCACCATCTTTGTGCTTCTGACTGTTCCTCCAGCTCAAGAGCGTATCTGAGAAACCAGTCCTACTCAAGACTGGGCACACCGAGCTCCAACCACCACCTCAAAATGGTCAGTTTTACACTTTTGTGAAAACCCACCTTGTTTCCCATTCTTATTTCAAAGCAAGGGTTGGTATTTCAAAGGACAGCACACAGGGTGTATTTCACTGGCACAGGAGGTGGGCATAGGCAGGACAACTAGAATCAGCTTTTCCCCTTTGTCCAGCAAACACATTCACCTTGACCTCATCCTTACCAGACAGCAACAAGCAAGGAATCTTCTACTTAAGGATGGTCCAAAACAGGCCACAACCTTGTCACACTACCTTCAAAAGGATCAGCTGGAGAGTCAAGGTGTCAGCTCAGTATGGCCACTGGCATGCAGTTGGGTCCCAAAAGGAATATTCAAGATTCTGACCTATCCAAATAACATTATTTGTACTGTAATTCAGTCAAAATATTAAGCACTTCCTATTTCTTAGACACTGGGTTAGGTGATACAAAGACTAATAATAACTGTCTCCAGGTAGCTTCACAGTCTAGCAGGAAAATCAGATACATAAACAAATGACATGCAATGTGCTAGAAATATGCATGGACAGCTGTGGACCAGAGAAAAACCAGCAACACAGAAGCAATCTGTGAAGACCTATGCTGTATAAAGCCTCACGTGAAGCACCATGGGAGTTACAAAGATGAATAACACACTGGCCTTGAAGGATAACAGTAAAATCTAAAATTGGAAATAAACATATGTCTTAGACATACTTTTTCCAGCCAAATAAAACACAGTACAAAATGAAGCAAAAGTTACTAGAGAGGTAGGTATAAGCTATGTGTTATGGGAGCTGCTCATTTCAGCTAAATGATCAGGAAGGACCTCCAGACTTAGAAGACACATTTGAACTGGATCTGGAAGGACAAGGCACATTTTGATATAAACTGAGGATGGGAAAGGGCATTTCAGAGACAGTACTTAACAAAAGGCATGCAGGCATTACAGATCTTCCTTGACTTAAGATGGGATTACATTCCAACAAACCCAATAAATTGAAAACATCATGATGTAAATGCATTTAATACACCTTAACCTACCAAGCATCATGGCTTAGGCTAGCCTACCCAGAACATTTATCTTAGCCTACAGATGGGCAAAATCATCTAACACAAAGCTTATTTTATAATCAAGTATTGAATATCTCATGTCATTTACTGAATAATGTACTGAAAGTGAAAAATAGAATCAGTGTCTGGGTACAGATGTTGGTAAATATATCGGTTGTTCAGTCTCATGATTGCATGGCTCACAGCCACTGCAGCCTCATGAGAGAAGATCATACCACATATCATCAGCCTGGGAAAAGATCAAAATTCAAAATCTGAAGCACAGCTTCAACTGAATCATATCACGTTTGCACCATCGCAAATTTGAAAAATTGTAAGTCAAACCATCGTAAGTTGGGGACCGTCTGTGGAAGGAGGACAATCAGGACCCCATGAGCCCAGGTCATGGAGCGTGGTGGGAGGTAAAGCTGTAAAGGTTGCAGATTTCAAATACTAATTCAAATACTAAGTCAAATAATAATTTAAATACTAAGGGGTCTGCATTTTGTTCTGAATGCAAGCGAATGATACAAGAAAAGGCACAATCAGAGCCATGCTTTGAGGATCACTATTGCAGGAATGTTGAAGGCGGGTGGAAGGCAACAATTGGGAAGAGCACATGTGGTTATTAAAACAGTCCAAGTACACAAATGATCCCATCTACAGAAAAGAAACAGACTCACAGACATAGTTGTAGTTGCCAAGGGGGAGGGGGTGGGGGAGGGATGAATTGGGAGTTTGGGATTAGCAAATGCAAACCATTATATATAGAATGGATAAACAACAAGGTCCTACTGTATAGCACAGGGAACTATATTCAATATCCTGTGATAAACCATAATGGAAAATAATATAAAAAAGAATGTGTATATATGTATAACAATCACTTTGCTGTACAACAGAAATTAAAACAACATTGTAAGTCAACTATACTTCAACTAAAAAACAAAAACAAAACAGTCCAAGTGGGTGAGCAATGAGTTAGAGGAATGGCAGTAGGTCTGGGAATAGGAAATAGATGTGAGAGACACAGCTGCTGCTGAGATGGCTACGTGATCACATGTGGAGGAGGGACAAGGGAGCTCACGATGACTCCATGTCTCCAAGGTATATGGTGAGGTCAACACCAGAACCAAGGAAATCGGGAGAAACTGCATCCCACTTCCTCTTCCATCTGTATCTGTTTCGCCTACCAAGGTCATCCATCTACCATTGCCACTGAGATTTCAGTTGCTCATGGCCTTCCTCACTGATCAGTCAGGGTCTGTCTACCCAAGAAAACACCTCACTGCCGAGAACAGGCAGAGACAGGGTGACATGTCGCCAGCCATGTCTGCATCCACTGACCCCTCATTTTATCAACCTTGTGATAGACCTCAATGTTTTCGAGGAGGAGCCATCCTCAAGGACCTGAAATCGAAGTTCACCTCACTTAGAAAGTGGAGAGAAAAGGAAGGAGGAACCATCTCCTTCTTTCTTTCCTTCTTTTTTTTTTTTTAACATTTTTTTAAAAAAAATATTTATTTATTTATTTATGGCTGTGTTGGGTCTTCGTTTCTGTGCGAGGGCTTTCTCTAGTTGTGGCAAGTGGGGGCCACTCTTCATCGCGGTGCGCAGGCCTCTCACTATCGCGGTCTCTCTTGTTGCGGAGCACAGGCTCCAGACGCGCAGGCTAATTGTGGCTCACGGGCCCAGCTGCTCCGCGGCATGTGGGATCTTCCGGGCCCAGCTGCTCCGCGGCATGTGGGATCTTCCCAGACCAGGGCTCGAACCCGTGTCCCCTGCATTAGCAGGCAGATTCTCAACCACTGCGCCACCAGGGAAGCCCCTTCTTTTTTTTGATGTGGACCATTTTTAAAGTTTTTATTGAATTTGTTACAATATTGCTTCTGTTTTATGTTTTGTTTTTTTTTGCCCAGAGGCATGTGGGATCTTAGCTCCCCGACCAAGGATCGAACCCACATCCCCTACCTTGAAGGCAAAGTCTTAACCACTGGACCATCAGGGAAGTCCTATCTCTTTTTCCTTCTTATCCCCCATTCCTCTCCTCCTTTCTTGTTATCATTGTCTGCTCTCGCCTGCCCTCCTTTTCTCTACCCCCACCTTCCTGCAGTCTCTACCTCCATTTTCATTTCTCTCTTTGTCCGGTTACATTTCCTCACTCCTTCTTCCTCCTGAGGAATTGCGTGAGTTAACAAATTGCTTGGTAACATGCAGTGTTAGACGTGTCTTTGATAGTAAATCTCACGTCTCTTGAACCTAGTTATTTGTTCCTCAAGCAGAGTAACATTCAACAAAGCAGGCATTAAATCGATGAAATAATATGTCTTGTCTTCATGAAATTATGTATCCATTTTTTTGTTTGTTTATATGGCGAGACCATGGGTAGTTTCTGGAATGGTCTCCACCACATCTGGCTAGGGAATCGGGTGAGGAAAGGAGTTATCAAATGGGAAATCAAGGCATATGACCAAAGAGGACTTGAATGTGAGGTCAAACTTTTATTTCCCCACGAGCCGTTAAAATAGAAGTTATCTCTTATGGCAGTTTCATGCATGCTCATAAATAAATGATTTCTGTGTTTCCACTCAGCTTCTGACAAGTCATAGTTCCTTGAAGAATGAAGAGAAGACATAGTCTTTAGAAACATAAATTTCTGTCCTTCCCATTTTCCCCCAGAAGCAGATTATCGCCCATCATGAAGGGGAGGTTTTTCTCTGACCTCATTTGGGGATGGAACTTTTAACCAAAATGGTGTCACCCCGAACTCACTCCTACACGCCAACGTAAGTGACCACAGAAGGAGAAAAGCCCTATAAAAAGAGAGAAGGTAGCGCTACACTTTGTCCATCTCGCAGCAAGCACAAGCTCATCCACTTACAGTGAATTGGGAGAAACTACCATGGCTCGTGTGAGAACTTCATTCATGGTGAGTCCCACACAAATGTGCAATGCTCTCGTCGATTTGGGCCAGATAATATTTCTGGACTGCAGGCATGAAATCCTGGATTCTAGCTATGGAAATCCAAGAATACTGTCTACGTAGGATGGGAAATGAAACACTTGATAGATACTTGTCATTGTATAGCATTTTCAAGAACTGGTACACATCAGTTTGAAAGGTGAGATTAAAACTGAAAGATAGCTATACTGGGGCTAAACCACACAAGAAGTGTCGCATGATGCTGTGCTCTAAGAAAGAATGCTTATTGAAAACCTGTTTCTCTGAGTACAAGGGATTTAATATAATTCTCCCATTTTTCTTTAATCCAAAATAAGATGGGTCACTATCCTTGAGGATTTAATAAGTTGTGGCAGTGATTTTCTTTCCATTATCTTATTATTATACTATAGTCTCGGTATGCTAACCCTATTTATTCTAACTAGACATAGATGTATAGATGGTATAGGTGTGGTTTAGAGTAAACGGTCTTTATGTTTTTAAAATATTTAAGTTAAAACGTCTTTTTTGAAACCCAATTTGATTACAGAATCAGTATATGTAAATTTAGAAAAACTGGGAAATGTACCTAAGAAAAACATAAGGGGGGTCCATTTTGGGTTGGATGTTTGCCAGTGGTACCAACAGAATTTTTAACTGATAACACATGGATTTTCTACAGCCCTTTATTTCTAAGGTGTACATTTGATTTCACATAGGGTTTCACAGAATGCAAGGGGAGGGATCGATGGTGCAGGAGGACAATTCTTCCTAGAAAATCAAGGTCATTACCATCCCAATGACCTGAGAGTGATGCATGCACTGACAGGTTGATGACTTGCCATCTTCACTAAAACTACTGCCAGCCAATGAATAATGTGGTTTTTCTAAGTCAAAAAAGAAAAATGTTCAAGACTGGTAGAAATGCCATCCTAATATTATTTTGTTCATCTAACCAGCTTTTCATTTAACAGATCTGAAAACTTAGTATGGATTATCCTTGTCCATAGCATGTTCTCAGCTATCAGCAATTCCATCATCACCCCACTTTGTTGACAAAAACCATGTAGTACTAACCCAGTCTCCCACCTCTCTCTCCTTTCCCACCCAGTTCCAGTCACTGCTGCTGCTGCTGAGTCTGGTGGCTCTTGTGAAGGCAGGAATCATAATCCCACAAAGTCCAGGCTGCCCTCATATTGAGGACAAGAACTTCCCACAGTATGTGAGGGTCAACCTAAACATCCTTAACCGGAGCACGAATTCCAGAAGACCCTCCGATTACTACAAACGCTCCACCTCACCCTGGACTCTCCAGTACGTAAGAGTCCCAGATAAAATCTCTGTATTCTTCTACCCTGTATGTATCAGACTGCCAGTTAAATCACCTTGAGAATGGTGTTACTCACTCAGAATCATCCGTCAAAACTGGAAGGGCCATTGTGTAAACCAATGATTCTCAAACTTTCATTCTACAGATTTCTTTGATAGAGCACAGCTCACCCCACCCCCCATAACACCTATTCTACTAGTTCTCATTGTCCCAGAAATCCATCCAAATGAACGGTGGTCATCATTCTCATATTTATGACACCCCAAGTCTGTTGTTTATTTATTTTAAAAAGAAATAGACATTTATCGTAGGAGATTAGTGCTTGAATTCTCTTTACCAGAGCTCCCAGAGAAGATTTGTTGAAAATAACTATTAATTAACTGGGGTTTTTGTGCTTTTTTGATTGTATTAACACTGGGAAAATATAGCTTGAATACCAGTGGAAGAAGTATCATGCTGGGTATTTCCACCCTTTTTTGACTTAGACAACATCCCCAACAGACCAATATTTGCTGTGTCCTTAGTACATCTAGTATTTAGATGGATTAAGTACAAAATGTATTTTGATAATTTGATTTTAGGCAAATAAACCTCAGTTATATGGAGCCTACAGATTCACCTGACTGTAGGGCTTCTTGTCTTCTTACTTCTACTTACTAAGAATAGTTCAAATAAATTAATTCAGAAGTCGAAGCAAATTATTCACTCAGCTGGAGCGGAGAGAGAAGAGAAGGTTATAAAGGGGCTTAAGATTTTGTTTGCAGCCCTTCATATCAGCCGTGGGCTCTGTTCCATCGGCGTGCTGTCAGATAAAATTTGGGTGCATTCTCTGTTTCAAAGACAGACTTCATTAAGTCAGATTAACAGTTATCTTGTTTCTATACTATTCCTTTAGTCTTTTTTCATCCATCAAATGTACCCTCAACAAATTAACCTTTGTGTCAAATTTAAATCCATTCTGTAGTTTCAGTCTATCTTCTTTTGTGTATGTTGGAAAGAAATTGGGAAAAACTGATCATTGTCTTTTTTTCTATAACACTTCATGGGCTTTGAAACACAAGTTTTCCCCAAACTACTTCTTTTTCAGACTAACAGCACTTAGAGAATTCACAATGCCTATCATTTGCGCCCCTGTGAATTTGTCTCCCTTTGTTTATTCCTGTTTGATTTCCTTCCTGCTCTACGAGGATTTCACTCTCTTCCTGGTTTTTGTCTCCCTTGTAGCCGCAATGAGGACCCTGAGAGGTACCCCTCTGTGATCTGGGAGGCCAAGTGCAGCCACTCGGGCTGTGTCAATGCTGAAGGGAAGGTGGACCATCACATGAACTCCGTCCCCATCCAGCAAGAGATCCTGGTCCTGCGAAGGGAGCCTCAGCACTGCCCCCACTCCTTCCGGCTGGAGAAGATGCTGGTGGCCGTGGGCTGCACCTGTGTCACCCCCATTGTCCGCCACATGGCTTAAGAGCTTCCGGTCTGACCCCCACTCCCCAAATCAGTTAGGCTTTCTGGGGAGTAGACCCAGCCCCATTTCTGACCAAAATCATCAGGGTTCTTAGTTCATCCTGTGGAAACTCCAGAGGGAACACTGGTTTAGAGATGGAATCTGAACCATTTTTCCCTTTCCCCAAGGAGGAAGTTTTAGACTGAGTACCAATTTGCTTCTTGTTTGCTTTTCTAAGGGCTTTAAGTTATTTATGTATTTAATAGGCCCCGAGATAACTTTGGGGCATGAGATTCCATTTTAATGAATTACATGCCTTATTTTGTATTTTTTTAAGACAAGATTCCAGACTTGGGAATTTTATTATTTAACAGGTAAAACCTATATTTATATGAGCTATTTATGGATCTATTTATGTCTCTTAGTCTTTAGAGAAAGGTGAAATATATGAGTATCTGTACTGCCTAGGGAAATCCTAGATAGGATTAAATAGCAGTTGAAAATTTCTGAGTTTGTACTGCATATGGCTACAGGATTTTCTCCTCATTGTCTCTTAGGAGTGCATGACATGGCTGAAAAGAAAGACTAAACCTAGTTTCATATTTATTACCTTAACTGTGTAAATTGTTGAGGTTTCACAAGAGAGACGGCAAGTCTAACTCTGCTCTGTTAAACTCTTGTAATAAAAACAATTGATAACAAATAAAGTTTGGGAATAAAATGTGTTTCCTTATTTGTTTTCTCATTAAAAGGACTTCCACGAGCTCAGCTCTTTCCTATTTGGAAGGGTGTGCAAATTTATCAATAGAGCAAAACAAAGCATGCCTTTGAGTAGCAACAACCTCCACCCACACCAAGTCCAAGTTCTCAATGTTATTCAAGACAATACAGGATGGTGGCCCGCATAATATTAGCCAATGCTGTGGACACGTGCTCTCTGGAACGAATTAAGCAAATAAAAATAACGGCCCCGGGAAAATGACATGTCATTTTTAAAGATCATATGGGGGGAAGAAAAAGATCCTCCCAAAGATATGACCTGAGGTTTGACAGGAAGGAGGAAGTTCTGGGAGAAGACATTGTTTTCAGACTAGAGTGGCAGTGTCTCCCCAAGCTCAGTCTGCTTTTGAAGATTAATGTCAACCAGAGATTTAGAAAGGAACATTTCTCTCTTGCTCAAGTCATACCCCTAGGACAACCTCTACTGCCCTCGGCTGCTGATTCTGTGCACCCCAGGACACAGAAAAGAGTCACTGGGGCAAAACAAACTTCAAGCATGAGAAAAGTTCAGCCCAAGTAAAATAAAAACTGAACCATATTCAATTCCAGAGTAGTTTCAAGTTTCAAGTCATAACCATTTTCCCCCATCATGGCCCAGCGTGTCCTACTTGCCCTACTTCTGGGTGCCCCTGAGAATTCTCAGGCTGGTCCCACAGGCTCCCTGCTTCTCGAAAGACCATCTTCTGCAATATTTTATTCTCGAAACTCCAGCCCCATCCAGAGGCCCATGGCTGTTCTCTTCTTCTTTTCCAATTCCAAACCCAGGGGTCATCTTCTCCAGCCCCACCCCTTCCAGTGTTTTTGTGGTCTGAGATCTTGAGTCTTATGACCAACTCCCATCATGGTTTTCACACAAGAGATTCACAGGCAGCTGCCACTGACGGTTTCTCACAATCTATGCTTTAAAACCTCTCCCTGCTGTTCATTTCTCACTTTTCCTTGAATGGTAGTGGTGAAAATAAAACTGTGTTTTTCCTTTGGGATGGAGAGCAAGAAAAGGGCATATACCTCCAGAGTCCAGCACCATGATTTCCCACTAGACTATATTCCTGGAAATTTTGAGGGTGGGAAGAGGCAGTTGCTTTCCAAGCCTCTTCTCCCCTGATGTGTGTTGCTTTTATTCTCCCTTCATTTTCCCCAGTTAGTACCATCATTCACCCCATCATCTCTGCTAGAAATCTGCGAGGCATCCCTGACTCTTCCCTCTTCCTCTCTCTCACTCCCGACACCCACACATCCCCAAACTCATTGTTTCACTTCCTGAAAGTTCTCAAATTAACCCCCTCCCTGCCCAGGTTCAGGACTTCAGCTTTTCTCATTTCCCTCCTGCTATTGGAACAGCTTCCTGCCTGTCGTTGCTGCAGATCCATCCTCCAACCTCTATCCATGGCACAAAATCAGACATGACAAAGACACCCTCTGTAACCTGGCCCTGATCGTGCTCCCGCTTTATCTCATGCTGCTTCCTCCTTGATGTTTCACCCTGCAATCTTGACTGCCACGCTGTTCTTGACCTCAGTGCCTGTGTCATGCGGTCCGCTCTACCTGTATACCTTTACCACCTTCTCCCTTCCTGTTCCTCTATTCATACCCTGCTGGTATGGTCTGAGTGTCTGTGTCCCCCCAAAATTCATATGTTGAATCCTAACCCCCAAAGTGATGGGACTGAGAGGCAGGATCATTGGGAGGTGATTAGGTCATGAATGAGATTAGCGCCCTTATTAACGAGGCCCCAGAGAGCTCCCTCTCCCCTTCTGCCAGGTGAGGACACAACGAGGAGTCTTGGACCCGGAAGAGAATCCTCACTCAATCATGCTGGCACCTTGATCTCAGACTTCCAGAACTGTAAGAAATAAATGTCTCTTGCGTATAAGCTCCCCAAAATATGTGATATTTTGTTATAGCAGCCCAAATGGACTAGGACACCTGCCCTCCACACTCTGCCCTACCCCCACTGCTCTACTCATTCTCTCCACGTAGGGATCATCTCCTTTAAAGAGCCTTCCGGGACCTATCACTCCAGCAATCCCAAATTAAGTCTCTCTCTTCCGGGCTCCAAAAGCACTGTGGGTATCACTTATCACTACTCTTACATACTATATGGGCTCTTTCTTTTAACCAGTTGGTGGTCCCTTGAGAGCCAGCCCATCAGCACCTGACCTGGCACGCAGCAGACAGTCAATATTGAGGTAAACTGTGAACCAGCTGTCCAGAGACACCTCAAAGTCAACAGACAAAACTAAAGTCATGAGCTCTATTCCCAAACTAGCTTCTCTATTGCCTTTTTTATCTACTCAAATGACATCACCTGTTCATCTGAGTGAAAAACCTAGATTTCTCTCTGTCACTCACTCCTCTCATCCAACGAAGGACAAATCCCTCATCAGTTGTCTCGTATCCTCTCCCTCCTCCCTAACTCCAGAGTCATGTTTAAAGTTGCACTGTAAAGGGGGACTTCCCTGGTGGCACAGTGGTTAAGAATCTGCCTTCCAATGCAGGGGACAGGGGTTCAATCCCTGGTCAAGCAACTAGATCCCACATGCATGTCACTACTAAGAGTTTGCATGCCACAACTAAGGAGCCCGCCTGCCACAACTAAGACCTGGTGCAACCAAAATAAATTAATTAATTTAAAAAAAATAGTTGCACTTGTAACGGGATCCTAACTGGTCTCTCTGCTTAGCTTCTTTTTTTTTTTTTTTTTCCACACACACACACTGTATTTTATTTTTACAAGAGATAAATAGACTGACACCAAGCATTGTACATGGATGACCACAACAAAAACAACAATGATTGCAATTACCAAACATGAAACACACTTATACTATGTCATAATATTGACATTCAGTCCAGTAATCCTCCACTGTAACAGCTCCTTTACTTTGCAGTGAAAATTGATTTGTATATTCTTTGCCTCTGAGTCCTTGTGGGATTTTTTTTTTTTTTTAAATCAGACAGAAAGTCACAAAAATTATACTCATCCTCATCAGTTCACTCAGTCCCATGTAATTAATTTCTTTTTTTTCATCTTGATCTTTTGTTAGCACTTTTATGAGTTCATCAGTTTTTCATTAGAGTTCTGAAAATGCTTATTCATTCAGTTCAGCAGTACAGTCAGTTACCAGAAACCTGTACTTGTCAGAGTCTTTTCCATGAATTTCTTGAAGATGAAACCCTTTTATAGGAACATATTTGCAAAATCATCAGAGTACACCCAGAACTGTCTGTAAATGACAAAAGACTTAAAAATGACCATGGTTAAAGATTTGATGAAAGTTCATAATAATGCAGTTGACAAGAAAATTAGTTATTTCTGAGATATACATTTTAAAGTAATAACTAGGATTATTACTTATAACATTATACCAGAACATATAAGATTTTTAGACGTTTCCTGTAATGTCTGAAACATTTATATTAACATATTTCCATACATAATTCCATACAAATACAAATATAAGATTTTTAGAAATTTCATGTAATGTCTGAAACATTTATATTAACATATTTCCATACATATTTCCATACAAATACAAATATAAGATTTTTAGAAATTTCATGTAATGTCTGAAACATTTATATTAACATATTTCCATACATATTTCCATACAAATACAAATATAAGATTTTTAGAAATTTCATGTAATGTCTGAAACATTTATATTAACATATTTCCATACAAATACAAATATAAGATTTTTAGAAATTTCATGTAATGTCTGAAACATTTATATTAACATATTTCCATACATATTTCCATACAAATACAAATATAAGATTTTTAGAAATTTCATGTAATGTCTGAAACATTTATATTAATATATTTCCATACAAATAACCCAATGAAAGTTTAGTATTAGTTGTTTTGTTTGTTTTTTTATACTGCAGGTTCTTATTAGGCATCAGTTTTATACACATCAGTGTATACATGTCAATCCCAATCGCCCAATTCAGCACACCACCATCCCCACCTCATCGCAGTTTTCCCCCCTTGGTGTCCATATGTCCATTCTCTACATCTGTGTCTCAACTTCTGCCCTGCAAACTGGCTCATCTGTACCATTTTTCTAGGTTCCACATACATGCAATAATATACGATATTTGTTTTTCTCTTTCTGACTTACTTCACTCTGTATGACAGTCTCTAGATCCATCCACTTCTCAACAAATGACTCAATTTCGTTCCTTTTTATGGCTGAGTAATATTCCATTGTATATATATACCACAACTTCTTTATCCATTCGTCTGTTGATGGGCATTTAGGTTGCTTCCATGACCTGGCTATTGTAAATAGTGCTGCAATGAACATTCGGGTGCACATGTCTTTTTGAATTACGGTTTTCTCTGGGTATATGCCCAGTAGTGGGATTGCTGGGTCATATGGTAATTCTATTTTTAGTTTTTTAAGGAACCTCCATATTGTTCTCCATAGTGGCTGTATCAATTTACATTCCCACCAACAGTGCAAGAGGGTTCCCTTTTCTCCACACCCTCTCCAGCATTTGTTGTTTGTAGATTTTCTGATGATGCCCATTCTAACAGGAGTGAGGTGATACCTCATTGTAGTTTTGATTTGCATTTCTCTAATAATTAGTGATGTTGAGCATCTTTTCATGTGCTTCGTGGCCGTCTGTATGTCTTCTTTGGAGAAATGTCTATTTAGGTCTTCTGCCCATTTTTGGATTGGGGTGTTTGTTTCTTTGATATTGAGCTGAATGAGCTGTTTATATATTTTGGAGATTAATCCTTTGTCCGTTGATTCATTTGCAAATATTTTCTCCCATTCTGAGGGTTGTCTTTTCGTCTTGTTTATGGTTTCCTTTGCTGTGCAAAAGCTTTGAAGTTTCATTAGGTCCCATTTGTTTATTTTTGTTTTTATTTCCATTACTCTAGGAGGTGGATCAAAAAAGATCTTGCTGTGATTTATGTCAAAGAGTGTTCTTCCTATGTTTTCCTCTAAGAGTTTTATAGTGGCCAGTCTTATATTTAGGTCTCTAATCCATTTTGAGTTTATTTTTGTGTATGGTGTTAGGGAGTATTCTAATTTCATTCTTTTACATGTGGCTGTCCAGTTTTCCCAGCACCACTTATTGAAGAGACTGTCTTTTCTCCATTGTATATCTTTGCCTCCTTTGTCATAGATTAGTTGACCATAGGTGCATGGGTTAATCTCTGGGCTTTCTATCTTGTTCCATTGATCTATGTTTCTGTTTTTGTGCCAGTACCATATTGTCTTGATTACTGTAGCTTTGTAGTATAGTCTGAAGTCAGGGAGTCTGATTCCTCCAGCTCCATTTTTTTGCCTCAAGACTGCTTTGGCTATTCGGGGTCTTTTGTGTCTCCATACAAATTTTAAGATGATTTGTTCTAGCTCCGTAAAAAATGCCATTGGTAATTTGATAGGGATTGCATTGAATCTGTAGATTGCTTTGGGTAGTATACTCATTTTCACAATGTTGATTCTTCCAATCCAAGAACATGGTATATCTCTCCATCTGTTGGTATCATCTTTAATTTCTTTCATCAGTGTCTTATAGTTTTCTGCATACAGGTCTTTTGTCTCCCTAGGTAGGTTTATTCCTAGGTATTTTATTCTTTTTGTTGCAATGGTAAATGGGAGTGTTTCCATAATTTCTCTTTCAGATTTTTCATCATTAGTGTATAGGAATGCAAGAGATTTCTGTGCATTAATTTTGTAACCTGCAACTTTACCATATTCATTAATTAGCTCTAGCAGTTTTCTGGTGGCAGTTTTAGGATTCTCTATGTATAGTATCATGTCATCCGCAAACAGTGACAGTTTTACTTCTTCTTTTCCAATTTGTATTCCTTTTATTTCTTTTTCTTCTCTGATTGCCGTGGCTAGGACTTCCAGAACTATGTTGAATAATAGTGGTGAGAGTGGACATCCTTGTCTCGTTCCTGATCTTAGAGGAAATGCTTTCAGTTTTTCACCATTGAGAATGATGTTTGCTGTGGGTTTGTCATATATGGCCTTTATTATGTTGAGGTAGGTTCCCTCTATGCCCACTTTCTGGAGAGTTTTTATCAGAAATGGGTGTTGAATTTTGTCAAAAGCTTTTTCTGCATCTATTGAGATGATCATATGGTTTTTATTCTTCAATTTGTTAATATGGTGTATCACATTGATTGATTTGCGTATATTGAAGAATCCTTGCATCCCTGGGATAAATCCCACTTGATCGTGGTGTATGATCCTTTTAATGTGTTGTTGGATTCTGTTTGCTAGTATTTTGTTGAAGATTTTTGCATCTATATTCATCAGTGATATTGGTCTGTAATTTTCTTTTTTTGTAGTGTCTTTGTCTGGTTTTGGTATCAGGATGATGGTGGCCTCATAGAATGAGTTTGGGAGTGTTCCTTCCTCTGCAATTTTTTGGAAGAGTTTGAGAAGGATGGGTGTTAGCTCTTCTCTAAATGTTTGATAGAATTCACCTGTGAAGCCATCTGGTCCTGGACTTTTGTTTGTTGGAAGATTTTTAATCACAGTTTCAATTTCATTACTTGTGATTGGTCTGTTGATATTTTCTGTTTCTTCCTGATTCAGTCTTGGAAGGTTATACCTTTCTAAGAATTTGTCCATTTCTTCCAGGTTGTCCATTTTATTGGCATAAAGTTGCTTGTAGTAGTCTCTTAGGATGTTTTGTATTTCTGCGGTGTCTGTTGTAACTTCTCCTTTTTCATTTCTGATTTTATTGATTTGAGTCCTCTCCCTCTTTTTCTTGATGAGTCTGGCTAATGGCTTATCAATTTTGTTTATCTTCTCAAAGAACCAACTTTTAGTTTTATTGATCTTTGCTATTGTTTTCTTTGTTTCTATTTCATTTATTTCTGCTCTGATCTTTATGATTTCTTTCCTTCTGCTAACTTTGGGTTTTGTTTGTTCTTCTTTCTCTAGTTTCTTTAGGTGTAAGGTTAGATTGTTTACTTGAGATTTTTCTTGTTTCTTTAGGTAGGCTTGTATAGCTATAAACTTCCCTCTTAGAACCGCTTTTGCTGCATCCCATAGGTTTTGGGTCGTCGTGTTTTCATTGTCATTTGTCTCTAGGTATTTTTTTATTTCCTGTTTGATTTCTTCAGTGATCTCTTGGTTATTTAGTAACGTATTGTTTAGCCTCCATGTGTTTGTCTTTTTTACGTTTTTTTCCCTGTAATTCATTTCTAATCTCATAGCGTTGTGGTCAGAAAAGATGCTTGATATGATTTCAATTTTCTTAAATTTACTGAGGCTTGATTTGTGACCCAAGATGTGATCTATCCTGGAGAATGTTCCGTGCGCACTTGAGAAGAACGTGTAATCTGCCGTTTTTGGATGGAATGTTCTATATATATCAATTAAATCTATCTGGTCTATTGTGTCATTTAAAGCTTCTGTTTCCTTATTTATTTTCATTTTGGATGATCTGTCCATTGGTGTAAGTGAGGTGTTAAAGTCCCCCACTATTATTGTGTTACTGTCGATTTCCTCTTTTATAGCTGTTAGCAGTTGCCTTATGTATTGAGGTGCTCCTATGTTGGGTGCATATATATTTATAATTGTTATATCTTCTTCTTGGATTGATCCCTGGATCATTATGTAGTGTCCTTCCTTGTCTCTTGTAACATTCTTTATTTTAAAGTCTATTTTATCTGATATGAGTATAGCTACTCCAGCTTTCTTTTGATTTCCATTTGCATGGAATATCTTTTTCCATCCCCTCACTTTCAGTCTGTATGTGTCCCTAGGTCTGAACTGGGTCTCTTGTAGACAGCATATATATGGGTCTTGTTTTTGTATCCATTCAGCCAGTCTATGTCTTTTGGTTGGGGCATTTAATCCATTCACGTTTAAGGTAATTATCGATATGTATGTTCCTATGACCATTTTCTTAATTGTTTTGGGTTTGTTTTTGTAGGTCCTTTTCTTCTCTTGTGTTTCCCACTTAGAGAAGTTCCTTTAGCATTTGTTGTAGAGCTGGTTTGGTGGTGCTGAATTCTCTTAGCTTTTGCTTGTCTGTAAAGCTTTTGATTTCTCCATCAAATCTAAATGAGATCCTTGCTGGGTAGAGTAATCTTGGTTGTAGGTTCTTCCCTTTCATCACTTTAAGTATATCATGCCACTCCCTTCTGGCTTGCAGAGTTTCTGCTGAGAAATCAGCTGTTAACCTTATGGGAGTTCCCTTGTATGTTATTTGTCGTTTTTCCCTTGCTGCTTTCAGTAATTTTTCTTTGTCTTTAATTTTTGCCACTTTGATTACTATGTGTCTCGGCGTGTTTCTCCTTGGGTTTATTCTGTATGGGACTCTCTGCGCTTCCTGGACTCGGGTGGCTATTTCCTTTCCCATGTTAGGGAAGTTTTCGACTATAATCTCTTCAAATATTTTCTCTGGTCCTTTCTCTCTCTCTTCTCCTTCTGGGACCCCTATAATGCGAATGTTGTTGCGTTTAATGTTGTCCCAGAGGTCTCTTAGGCTGTCTTCATTTCTTTTTATTCTTTTTTCTTTAGTCTGTTCCGCAGCAGTGAATTCCACCATTCTGTCTTCCAGGTCACTTATCCGTTCTTCTGCCTCAGTTATTCTGCTATTGATTCCTTCTAGTGTAGTTTTCATTTCAGTTATTGTATTGGTCATCTCTGTTTGTTTGTTCTTTAATTCTTCTAGGTCTTTGTTAATCATTTCTTGCATCTTCTCAATCTTTGCCTCCATTCTTATTCCGAGGTCCTGGATCATCTTCACTATCATTATTCTGAATTCTTTTTCTGGAAGGTTGCCTATCTCCACTTCATTTAGTTGTTTTTCTGGGGTTTTTTCTTGTTCCTTCATCTGGTACATAGCCCTCTGCCTTTTCATCTTCTCTGTCTTTCTGTAACTCTCTGCTTAGCTTCTTATAGTTTATAATTCAATGTCTCTCAGCTTCTTGGGGAGTCTAGTCAGGGTAAGTAATTAAGAGCTGTTGCAACAAGCAAAACTCAAATAAACAATGTTTATTGCTTGCTCATGTTACTGTCCCCCAGGGGTCCTCAGGGAGCTCAACTCCACTCAGACATTCAAGGACCCAGGCAGACAGAGTTTCCCCCTCCTTGTAGCAGAACCAGAACTGCACTGTCTCAACCAGTAGCCACCAAGCACATGTGGCTGTTGAACCCTTGAAATGTGGCTCGTCCTAACTGAGTTGTGTTATAAGTGTAAAACACATACTGATTTCAAGGTTTTTTTGTTATTTTTGAGAGTAATTCTTTGCAAGAGCTCAATTATCAGTTGCCCATGTCATAATTTTAATGTGTGGCCCACATGGAGAGGGTGCTAACAGTACACTTAGCATGTATCTTTCCTAGGTACAAAGCATGAACAGGCAGTGCATAAGATATTAGGGGGATTGTGAAAATATTCTTAATATTTTGAGGGGGTTAAGACAGTGGAATGGTGAGATACTTGTTTTTCATTTTGGTTCCTTAGTTCTGGGGATTCTGACATGTTCCTTTGTTTTTTAAAAAATTGAGGTGTAATTGACATATAACATTGTGTTAGTTTTAGGTGTACAACGTAATAATTTGATATATGTATATATTGCAAAATTATTACCACAGTAAGTTTAGTTAACATCTATCACCACACATAATTACAACTTTTTTTTCTTATGATGAGAGCTTTTAAGACCTACTCTCTCAGCAACTTTCAAATATGCAATACAGTATGGTTAACTATAGTCACCGTGCTATGCATTATATCCCCAGGACTTATTTATCTTATAACTGGAAGTTTGTACCCTCTTACTATTTTCACCCATCCCAATATTTTTTTAAATGTAAAATATCTTGCTAGTTTTTAAGTGAATCTGAAAATTGGGTTTAGACCAAATTAATTATAAGAGACCATATTCAAATATATTGAACATTTTTAATTTTCAAAAGTAAAGAAGATATAAGGCTCACACCCAGGAGGAAAATACAAAATACCAAATCAAGAACCAAAATTATATTGATGTCAGACTTTTCCACATTGAACACCAGGAAGTAATGGAGTAAAATCTTCAAAGCCCCAAAGGAGAGAAAGTATAGATCAGACAGCACCTGCTCTAACAAGCTTTCTTTGACCACCAGATGATACATTTGTGACATTTTATGGAGTTATGCACTTAAGAGTTGCACATTTCTCTGTATGTATGCAATGGTTCAATACAAATTTTGCTTAAGAAAAAGAATATGTCTAACGTGTAGCTTCTCTCTCTCTCTCTGTCTCTCTCTATCTCTCTCTCTGTCTCTCTCTCTCTCTCTCTCTCTCTCTCTATATATATATATATATATATATGGAATCTTCTTTATCCATTCATCTGTTGATGAGCACTTGGGTTGCTTCCATGTCTTGGCTATTGTAGATAGTGCTGCTATGAACATGGTGGTGTGTGTATCTTTTCGAATTACAGTTTTTGTTTATTTCTGGATATATGCCCAGGAGTGGAATTGCTGGATCATATGGTAGTTCTCCTTTTAGTTTTTGTTTTTGGTTTTTTGGTTGTTTTCTTTTTTACTTTTTATTGGAGTATAGTTGCTTTACAATGTTGTGTTAGTTTCTGCTGTACAGCAAAGTGAATCAGTTATATGTATACATATATCACCTTTTTTTAGATTTCCTTCCCATTTAGGTCACCACAGAGTACTTTTAGTTTTTTAAGGAAACTCCATACTGTTTTCCATAGTGGCTGCGCCATGAGGTGATGTGAGGACACAGCAAGAAGATGATCCAGGAAGCAGTCCTCTGCCAGACCTTGATCGTGGTCTTCCCAGCCTCCAAAATTGTGAGTTTCTGTTGTTTATAAGCCCTCTAGTCTCTGGTATTCTGCTACACCAGCCCGAATGGACTAAAACATCACAGAATAGTTCAAGTGAGGGGTTCCTGGTCGGTGAGCATGCCTCCTTCCTGAGGAGATTCAGGACCCCAGTCTCTTTTTCATTTCACGAATATAAGGGGTATTGGGAAATGAGATCCCTGGATGAGCAGATGCATCCCAAATACAACTCTGCACTGGCCAGCTCTGCTTCACTGGCCCCAGCCCACAGCTCGCGGTGTTTGCAAAGCCTCACTGCTGCCCTCCCTGGATGCTCCTGCAAACTCTCCAGGAAGGTGGAGCCAGACCATTACCAAAACATGCAACACGGCTCCTGGGCGCCTCCCGCAACAGTGGGAATGATGTTCTCCCCTCATCAGCCAGGTTTGTGTTCCCCACCTGGTTTTCCAAAACTAAGTAATATATCGTCTAAGCATGCAATATAAGTGTGATACTATAGAGGACTATAGAGAAAAGCAAGACAAAGATGGACACCAACGTCAGGATAGTTGTTCCTTCTAGAGGGGAGGGGAGGACCACCCGGGCAGCAAGTCCTGGCGATGTTTCACTTCTTAACTTGAGTAGTGTGGTTTTGGGTGTTTGGATTTTGTTTGTCTTAATTGAACTCTTTAAACTGTACACATACATTATATTCATTCTTTTGTGTATATGATGCATTTCACAATTAAAATTTTAAAAAGGTACAGAAAAAAAGGAAAAAAGTGATAGATGCAGCTACACAAAACTGTAAATCTTCAATAGGTTAAAACATTAAACTGAAAGGCAAACAACAAACTGAGAAAATATTTGTCAGGAATACTGCAAAAGGTATTCTCTTGCAGGTACACTCTTCCACTGAAAGCCTCACGAACTTCCCTCCCCTTATTCGAGTCTTTGGGCAAATGTCACCTTCTCAGTGAAGGCATCTCTGAGCACCCTGGCACTCCCTCTGCAACTTCCCTGATTTATTTTTCTCCATGGCATTCACCTCCTCCTAATATACTATTTCACATATTTATTCTCTATTTCTCCTCACTAGAATGGAAGCCCCTTGCGGGCAGGAATGTTCGTCTGCTTTGTTCAATGCCGTATGCCCAGCGTCCAGTACAGCGCTTTCCTCCTTGTAAATGCTCACTAAACATTTGCTGACTGAATGATTATGAAAAGCTCACGTTACATTTTTTGTATTTATTTTATTGAAGTGCAGTTGATTTACAATGTTGTGTTAGTTTCAGGTGTACAGCAATACATATATATGTATAATTTTTCAGTTACACATATATGCATATGTATGTATAATTCAGTTATACATATATATGTATAATTTTTTTTCAGATTCTTTTCCCTTGTAGGTTATTACAAAATATTGACTATAGTTCCCTGTTCTATACAGTAGGTCCTTATTGGTTATCTATTTTATATATAGTGGAAAAGTTCACATTAATTGATAAGACAAGCATTAAGAACATCTACTCAAAAGACAGAAGATACAAACTAACAACACAATAAGGCATCAAAATGTCTTTGAAGCACATGTGGAAATATTTACTATCACTAATAAATAAATTCACATTAAACAATTACCTATCTTTTGCCTATGGAAGTAGCCAAGTTTATCTTTTTAACTATAGTAATGTTGGCAAGAATGTGCCAAATTGAGCAATTATTCACTGCTAATTAGTGTAAAAGGATACAACATCCTGAAAAGCAAGTTTACAATTTCATTCAAGAAACTTAAAAATATTCATGCTCTTTGGACCACTAACTACTCTTCTAGAAAGTTATCAGAGCAAAATAATTTGAAAATATATTAATAAAACTGTGTGCAAAATTATCATAGCTTATCATAAATATCAAGAAAACTTTTGAAATATTTAAAATGTACTCTAAATATTTGGGTAAAAATCAGGATGAGAGGGAGAAAATAATTCAACTATCGAAAATAAGCTGGACTTCCCTGTTGACGCAGTGGTTAAGAATCTGCCTGCCGGGCTTCCCTGGTGGCGCAGTGGTTGAGAATCTGCCTGCCAATGCAGGCGACACGGGTTCGAGCCCTGGTCTGGGAAGATCCCACGTACCGCGGAGCAACTAGGCCCGTGAGCCACAACTACTGAGCCTGCGCGTCTGGAGCCTGTGCTCCGCAACAAGAGAGGCCGTGACAGTGAGAGGCTCGCGCACCGCGATGAAGAGTGGTCCCCACTTGCCGCAAGTGGAGAAAGCCCTCGCACAGAAACGAAGACCCAACACAGCCATAAATGGATAAATAAATAAATAAATAAACCCCCCCCCCAAAAAAAGAAAAAAAAAAAAAAAAAGAATCTGCCTGCCAATGCACGGGACACTGGTTCAAGCCCTGGTCCGGGAAGACCCCACGTGCCGCGGAGCAACTAAGCCCATGTGCCACAATTACTGAGCCTGCGCTCTAGAGCCCTTGAGCCGCAACTACTGAAGCCCGTGCACCTAGAGCCTGTGCACCGCAACGAAGAGTAGCCCCCGCCTTCCACAACTAGAGAAGAGCCCGCGTGCAGCAATGAAGACCCAACGCAGCCAATAATTAATTAAGTAATTTTTACAAAAGGAAATAAGGTATTAAAAAACAGGAAGGAAATATTAAAAATACAGGAATAAAAATACTAACAGGAGTTACTCTGGGTCATGGGGAATGGATAATTTTCATGTTTTCTTTACAGTTTCTCATTTTAAATGAACATCTATTTCTTTTAAAATAGAGATGCCTTTATGGTCTGAAAACTGGCAGCTTTAAAAATAATGGTTAAAAAATAAATAAACAAACAAACAAACAAATAAATAAAAATAATGGTTGTTTGGTAATTTGAATAAATCATTTCCATTTTTAATGAAATAGTATAATGAATGGAAAATATGAGACTATATGAAAATGGCTCTAAGAAAGAGTCAGTATCTGAAACCTGGAACCTCAGACCAAAAAAATAAAATAAAATAATGAAAAATAATATAATATAATAAAAGATAAGATAAGGTAAGGTAAATAAAATAAAATAAAACTTTAAAATATCCAGGCCACCATGATCATGGCCACTGAACCCCCTTGTGGCAGGAATGCCAAGTAGGGAAACAGTAAGGTAAGAATCCACTCTAGCTGGGAAAAAAACTGCAAAATTAACAAATAATACACTCTAAAGACATAGCTCCATGTTCAAAACATCAGGAAAAACATCTCACCCATACAAAGCAACACTGAAATAAACATATGCCTTCATCCTTTTTATGCTGTTGTGTCTGTCCCCTGGGATTGAAACCTGCCACCATATGTATTGTTTTACACCACCATGAAGGAGCCATTCATGTTGAAGGCACAAATTATCTTTGGGGCATAAATTACCCAAATGGACTATTTACCTTTATCAGTTTAGATCATCACTGCCATATCTCCATCATATGCTCAGCCTTGTGGTACCTCAGATGAAAAATAAATTCATCAGGATCAAAAACAAGTTATGGTGGCAGTTTAGGTGGAGGTGGGGAAACAAGAGGAAATTGGCTTCAGAAGCTTTTAAATATCAAAACATCACAAATCGAAGTGCTAAGGTAACAATAGTAGTTTTCCACCTCTCACATCGGGTAAGGGTTTTAAATATTACAACGTCCACTCTGATCAAGTTTTCCCTCCCATCATTCCCCCAAAACGGTTCCTGTCACCAATACCGGCCTCAGCTTTAGTACTTTTGTGACATCAAGCAGTTTTTAAATGTCCCTAAACCTTCACCCAGAAAAAGAAATTTGAGCTGTGCCTGGGAAAAGTTTCAGAGTAGCTGGGGAGAGAAGTGATCAAAGAAATTGAAGGCTTACGAAACTGATAGGGAGAGAGAGAGAAAGAGAGAGAGAGAGCAGGGAAATGGCATGGGGTCTTCCTGTTTCTTTTACCACAAAGGCCCATCTAGGATCCAGGTTCAGAAGCTCAGAGCCTATCAAAAAAAGAGCACTGAGGAAGGCTGGTAATAATATCAACAAGAGAGACCTGGAGGCTTCCAGGGTGGTTGCTTGTCCTTGTGATTCCTCGCATCCTCAGGTACCCACTACCACCAGGTGTACAACTTAGGGCAGAGCTGATAAGGTCAATTCTCAAAGCGTGGAGCTCATTAATGGTGATGGAGGGGAAGTCCGTGTATGTCTGTGGTTAGAAGCAAGCAGCCTTCAAAGGCTCCTCTCAAAGGTGATTTGTATCTCACTGCCTCCTGCTGGAAGACCACAGGTTGGTTACTCTCATGAGTTCCTGGAGGAAGTAACAGAACACGTGGTTTGCACATACCCAGATGTGTGCCAAATAGGAATGATGGTGATGGTGACAGGGATGGCAATAAGATTTGCTCCTAAACTAACATTGATTGAGGACACCTGGGTCACTGAGCCTGCATTAATTTCTTGGAAGAGGAAGGTTAAAAGGCTGACTCATTCACCTTTATCTGCCCAGAGCCTTCCTGGAGGAGAAGGGCCTTAGCTGAGTCTTACTGGACAATTACAAGGATAATTATGAACGCTTATGTTGGAAGAAAGTTTGAACGGTCTTCCAGTCCATTTCTCTGTCAAAAGATAAAAGAAAGTGATACTACATATGAGCAAAAACATCATCAAGATTAATTTTAGACAACTTCAAATATAGACCTATCCCAATCCAGGGATTATTACCTAAAAAGGCAAGAAGTCCTTCTCATGTCCATCTGAAATCTTTCTATCTTGAATTGGGACCATGTACCATTGTATAAAAATTCATTACAACTATTACTAAAATGGAGCAGGACCCTATGGTCCTTGTCCCCCAGGTCCTCTGCCTATATTTTTAGGACGTATAGAAGTGCTCTTCTGGTTGCTTTTATTTTCTGAATAAAATAAGAAGCAAGGTCATCTACCCAGAGTGAAGGTGGTGAAGGAGGTAGTGGAGATTTGGAGAATATATTTATCAAGGAGATGAGAGGCAATAAATTGGTATCTGGCACCAGAAGGTAAGAGAGAACATGAAATAGTCATGTAGGGGAATGAGGGAGCAAATGGGTGTTTCAGGAGAATTACAGACCCAGCTGAGGTTAGCAGTCATACATTTCAAGTGAGATTAGTCAGCAGGATTGCAGGATTTTCTCCACCCACATTAAGCAGTGTAGGTTCAAGCACAAAATAAGTAAGTTGAGACTTGAATTTAACTGGTGTTGGAATTTTACCAGTTGAATATGACCAAGTGAGAGATGCAAGGGACCGAGGTCAGGTGCAAAAGGAGTGGTTATAATAGCTTGCCATGGGATTTAAGTGGGGTAGAAAGGGAAATAGGACACAAAGGCAAGAGACAGTAAACTGATCATAGGATTTAGCAGGGGCGAGAGAGCAGATGATAAACATTGTTGGACCCTCACATCAGTCGCTGATGACTATTTTGCATTCCACTTGCATGTCACTGAGGTGCAATTTAATCTTCTGCTAATTGGTGTAACTCCAATCCAGCCTTCAGAGTAATGGAATTGATCATGGGCAGAGTGGCCAGTTTGGGGGATGGTATGATGTGGGATTGGAGGAAAGATCGGTTTAGGTTTAGACTCCTAACATGGGGTTTAGTGAGGAAGCAGTCAAGAGGAAGTGTCCAAGATAGATTAAAACACTTGACTAGAAGCTGAGACTGCCCCCTTGAATAGTACTTTGCATATAACAAATAGTTGCTGAATATGTTTGAAGAATGAAATTGAACGGATACATGAATGGCATTCTCAGCCTGGAGGAAGTAATTTGAAAGATATGATTTTCCTGAGGGAGATGGTAAATAGTGGCAGTAGATACAGAGAGAAGGGGTGAATTTGAGAAATATTAAGGATAAAATTAATATGACTTCATGGGGAAGTTGGGGGGAAGTAAGCAGGAATGGAGAAAGTTAATGATGGTGCCCAGATTGCTGACTTGTTTAATCAGGTAGATGACAATGCCCTGCAATAAGATAAGGAATGGAGGAAAGAAGAATATCAGGCTAGGGGCCAATGGGAGTGGTGAACGACTTTGAGCTTACTGAGTCTGAGATATCTGTCGGATATCCGTGTGGCACTGTCCAGCGGGGACATGGTAAAATGAGCTCAGCCAAGATCTGAGCTTGAGGAACTTGGAGAGTAAAGCCCCTCAGTCAAAAGCAGGCTCCAAAGCACAGCGAGGGCACATACATGATTATCAGAAGCCATGCGTTCACTGGTGTCTCCTAAAGAGAAGTCACAGAGCGAAAGGATCCAACAGCGAAAGATTGAACCCTGAAGAACCCTGATGTCTAAGGATCAAGAGGAAGGAGAAGAGTCCATGAAGGAGACTAGGAAAGAGCTACCCAAGATGTACAAAGAGAAATCGGAAAGAAACGCCAACGGAAGAGAGAATTTAAAGGCAAGGAACTGGTCGAAGGAATCCAATGCCAAGAAATGTCAATTAAGTTGTGACCCGAAAAGGGTCTGTTAGATATGAACTATGAAGCCATCAAGCCCTAGAAGGAGATGTTTCTTTGGAGAGGTGGAGGCCAAAATCAGATTAGAATAGTTTGAGGAGAGAATAGAAGGGAAGGACATGGGAGACGCAGGAAGAGGCTCTTTTTGAAGGAGTTGGCTGTAAAAAGAAAGGTGATGGCCATGGGAACCTGTGACTTATTTGTAGGGTTTTTTGTTTGTTTTGGTTGTTAAAGACTGAAAATTCCTTTTTTTTCCCCCAGGTTTTTATTAATTATCTATTTTATATATATTAGTGTATATATGTCAATCCCAATCTCCCAACTCATCCCACCACCCCCCTCCCTGCTTTCCCCTCTTGGTGTCCATATGTTTGTTCTCTACATTGTCTCTATTTCTGCCTTGCAAACCGGTTCATCTGTACCGTTTTTCTAGATTCCACATATATGCGTTAATATACGATATTTGTTTTTCTCTGACTTATGAAGACTAAACATTTTTGAGCCTGTTAATAAACTGAGAGAAAATGGCCAGAGGTTAAAGATATAGGAGAGCCGTCAGAAGAGTCAGGTTCCTTGGTCAAAGACAAGTCAAATATAAAGCCCAGAAAGATGTCTTTCCCTACTGGAAGCAGCAAAGAATGGTTCAGATGGAGGCATATTTCTATCTGCCATGCTATTGAAAGATGTCTTTGTTTCCCCCACTTTCTCATCGCTTAATTCTATGCGTTCTGGTTTCTGACTCGACTGATTTGCTGAAACTGCAGTTTCCAAATTCTCAAATTACCTCCCAATTTCAAATTCAGTGGCGTCTTCTCAGTTCTTTCCTTCTAAGCCTCTGTGGAGCATTCACCCTACTGAACACCCTCTCCTTCCTAAAACTCTCTTTTGCCCTGGTTTTTGTGACACTGTGACATTCTACCTCACCTCCCTATTAATTTCTTCTGTCTCCACATTGGTTTCCCTTCTTTGTCTTCCGCCCTAAATGTGGATATGGTTCCAAGATCTGTGGGTTCAGCTCTCATCTTTATAAAGATGGCATGCACAGTTACACGTCCAATCCCTGTTATATGACTTACCTGTCCAGGACTGTGTTGTTCAGACCTCCACCCCAAGATAACTATTTGCAATAGAGCAGATGAATCAGAGTCACTGGGCATTGTGAATAGCACCAAACCAATAAAGAAAATCAATGATGATGGGCCAAATTTTCCAACATATAACTGTGATTGAGTGACTGTGACACAAACATGAAAGCAACAATACCCAGTATCACCGGCAGTGGGTTTAGAATAAAGACAAATGTCAATCCACCAGGAGATAAGAGAAAGACGAAAGGCAGACTATGAATAAAGGATAAAACTGAAACCAGATTACTCACTGAAGGACACATGTCATATATTCTATGAAGAGAGGCTCAGAGGAACCCTCCCAAGATCAGGACAAGATGACATAAAAGGATAGGGGAAAAATCAACTTTTCTGATGAAACATTGACTCAGATGGAGCTGCCAGGATCTGGGATCAGCCCCTTGTGCATGCAGTCCCCAAGCAGTGGCACCTAAATGAAGGGGCAGGGCTCTTCGGTGGCACAAGTGTGTAAATCAATATAGTGTGACGTGCTAATTAAAAGCACACTGAGATACCCTGACTCACTCACTAGAGTCACTAAAATTTAAAAACTAGCAATACCGAGCGCTGACAAGGTTGTGGGAGCAACCGGAGCTCTTATATGTTTCTAGTGGGAATGCGAAGTGACAGAGTCAATCTGGAAAATAGTTTGGCAGTTAAATGTACACTTGTCATAAGCCCCAGAAATCCTACTCTTAGGCATCTGCCCAAGGGAAATGAAAACGTATGTGCAAACACAGACCTATACATAAATTTTTCATTATAATAGCCAAAAACTGCAAACAACTCAAATGCCCATCAACTGGTATAGAAATCAATGTTAGCACATACATACAATGGGATACACTCAACAATGACAAGGAGCAAACCACTGACACCCAGCAACATGACTGCATCTGAAAAGCATTATGGACATGAAAGAAGACAATTGCCAGAGAATATAACCTCAAACTACCCGCTGCTCAAACTAAGAAATCATATTTATATTTGACAACCATACATTCAGTCTACCATTTCACTATACCTGTGATGAGCAAACAATTTTGCCTGAGGGCAAGTTCCGGAAAAGAAGAACAAAAATATTTGCAGGCTACACGTTATTTTATAAATTGTACGGTTACGTTTTCTTTTTGTTTTGTTTTGTTTTTTTATCAGGAGGTACAGTATCTGCAACTGGGCTTAAGCATTTGTTTAATATTTCTTTAACCAAGGGTTTCAGAATTATTTGGCAAAGTTTCTGAAATGACAGAGGCGCACATAGTACAGTATCTGGTTTTAAGTTTTGCCCTTGAATAGATGTTGTTGTTGTGTAAAGTATTCATGAAGCTCATTACTGTCCCAGATAACTGAGCCTTTATTTCTGTGTCATATCCAAGTCAACTCCCACAAGCCCCCTTCTCTCCAGGCTCAGTCTGCCTCGTGCCTCTGCAAGCCGCGTGGTTAACCAGACCGTCTACACCATCCTGACTGGTTGATGGCTCACCGTCGTGATGCTTACCACAAGAATGTGATAACTGTATCTTCAGCTCCAGAGAGAAAAGGTGGGGTTGGGGGAGGGGAATGCATGCACTTTCTTCATTGCAGTGAAGTAGAAATTCTCGTCTTGAATAATGTTTGAATTTAACACAGACAGAAAGAGAGCTACTCCAATGCCATTCCCTTTGGAGACTCTTCCCCTTCCTTTTAAGACCCTTTGCCTGTTCTCAGCATCAGCTTCAAGTTCAAGGCTAAAGAAAAATCATACAGGACAAAACTTTTCTCTACCTCTAGAAGTGAAAGAGTCCATAATCATTCATGGATCAACCTGAAATACTCCTGAGTTGTTACTGTAGTTGTAATTTTTCCAGATTTCTTCAAACACTGGCAGATCAGCAAGTTCAAATAGGTTCTAAACAAAAAGGAAGAAAGAGAGAGAAGGAGGGAGGGAGGGAGGGAAAAGAGCTTCTATGGAGAAACTACTGCTCAACATACATGACATTTCTAAATCCTCATTTTTAATTACTCCTGCTGAATGCTCAGATGTGACCAAAAGAATCAATGAGCTTAATCACCTCATTTATGTCAGCAGCAGCACATATTAGAAAAATGGGTGCATCCATCATAAGCATAAGCATGATTCAGCCACAGTGTCCTTCCACTCCCTCATCCCCAGTCCCGTCAGTAGCAATCAAATCTCAGGGCAAATCTCAGAGATGCTCCTCACGCCTCATCTTACAGAGTGATTGTTAATGGACAAGTGCCTAGGATTGACTGTATATTGTTTTATAGCATGTAAATTTAACCAAACATAATATGTCTAAACATGTAAACTTAAAACAGACCATCATATAAAGTTGAGGTAAATACTATTAAGGCATGAATTAAATTCATCACTACCTCTCAGTGATTCACAGAGGCCATGATTCCTGGGTGTTCTGTCACTCGAACAAGTTTGGGAACATCTGCCCAGGCAATCCCTGTGTCTATGATACCAAAGTTTACCATTCTTTTCAGAATATCAACCCTACCCTCATTCCCCTCCTGCTCCCAGAACCTGCTTCCTGAACCAAAAGCCTTCAACATCCACCTTTTTCATCAGTTATAAACTTTCCTTGTGCCTCAAAGATAGTGATAGCAGTAGAGGGAGAAGGGGAGAGAGAGAGAGAGAGTGTGTGTGTGTGTGTGTGTGTGAGTGAGAGAGAGAGAGAGAGAGAAGTACTTGGTGCCCAAAGGCAAACCTTTCCAGTCAGTTCAGGGCAGAACCACCTGGAAGGAGGAGATAGGCCATGAATAAGATCAGAAGGCCCTGAGAGCAGCACCTAAGAACCCAGGGGGCTGGAAGAACCTGAGATTCTCTCCAGGAATCTCCCCAGGGAGGAGGGGAGGGCCCTCTGGCTGCCTGAACCAATTGTCATCTAAATTTCAGTAGGCAGGAGGACCCCAGCTGACCAGGGCTATCTTTGCTGACTTGTTTCTGTCCGCCTTGTAGACCATGAGCATCACAGTGGAGAGAATGGCACCTCTGTGATCTCTGATTCCCCAGTAGCTGACACAGTACTAGACCTTAAAAGGAGGGTTTTCAGAGGATGACTGGAAAATTGAACCTACCTTACCAGCTCAATGTGTCAACCTCCCAGAGGTGTGTACTTTTCAGTAAAGTCCTCAAAAGTGATGTTTCAAAGAGAGGATTTCAGCAGAGCACAAAGATATATTTTGCTGGCAGAGTCTCTTCCCATGGCCCACAAATTACAGCACAGGGAATGTAGTCTGTCTTGCTAAGCTTGAGACCCGACCATAGCTGACATTCCTGGAGGAATCCCACGTGAGGATGAGAACGAAGACTTAGAGGCTGTGGAAGTGGAGGAACCAGGTTTTCCTAAAAAACAGCGTGCCCACAAAGACTAATAATCATCCCCTCAACCATGTTGCCCTACTGCCCTTTAATCTATCAAATTCAAAGAGTTGGATGAAACCAAAGGATTTCAAATAATCCTTAGATTAAATGTGATTGTCATGCACTGTTTACTTTTATGCGTTTAACCTTGAATAGCTACAGGTATAGTGAAGGTCATTTGGGAGGCTGAAAATGTAGGTCGGGTTCAAGTTCGTGGAAGGAGCACTCCACCAACACTGACTTCCTTCCCCTGAGGTTACTGTAAGAAGTTGCCTGTTTCAGTCAGATGGTGAGAAGCCAACTTCAGGTCCCAGAATGCTCTTCATGCATCTCCCACACAGGGCACTCAGCAGTCAAACTGAAACAGCATCCCTCTGCATCCTTTCAGACCTACCACATGAGTGAGTCAGAGACATTTCCCTCTGAGGCCTCCACCTCCTGCTCTCACCAAAGACATGGTTCAATAGAACTGGCCACGGGATAAAGCAAATTTTCCAGAATAGACTAAAAAGAGGTCTAAACACATGAACCTCAGTTACTGCTCTGAGGCATGAACAGTGGCCAGGAGATTAGAAATGGGTAGATCATGACCAATAATTTCTAGAGTGAATGTTCTCCCAGCCTCGAAATATAATTCTTATTTAGGCTAATCAAACATCCAAGTTGACGAAGAGTTAGCCATGCAAGAAAGATGTCAAAGAAAAAGAAAATTCAATTCGTTTCCTATCACTGCTATAACAAATTACCGCATGCTTAGTAGCTTAAAGCAGCACACATTTATTCTCTTACAGGTTCACTGGGTCAAAACCAAGGTGTCAGCAAGGCTGTCCCTCCAGAGGCTCTAGGGGAGAACAGTTTCTTTGCCATTTCCAGCTTCTAGAGCTGCATTCCTTGACTAGTGGTCCCTTCCTTCATCTTCAAAGCACATCACTCCAACCTCTGTTATCAGTCATCACATCACATTATCTTCTGTTGTCAAATCTCCCTCTGCCTCCCTCTTATAAGGACATCTGATTACATTTAGAGTCCACCATAATAATGCAAGATAATCTCCCCATCTCCATAGCCTTCATGTAGTCACATCTGCAAAGTCCCTTTTGCCATTTAAGGTAACATTCACACGTTCCAGGCATTAGAGTGTGGATATCTTTGGGGGCCATTATTCAACCTACTATTTCATGCAAGAAAGATTTTCAGAGAAGAAAACAATCAGACACACCCTACAGCACTCTTAACACAATTGAACACAATATTCTCTTGATTATTTAGGAAACAATATCTAAGATCATTCTCATTATGAACATCAATTCATCACCATATTCTAGGAGCACAGAAATGCTTGTTAGTATAGAGTTCTGGCGAATAAATGAACCCAGAGATTCAGCTCTATTTGACTTCAGAATAAATTATGAGGTATGGAATCATTTTCGTTCAGTAAGAGTGCCCTAAAATCTTTGAAACCTTAGAGCAAATAGTAGAATTTGAGAATTTATTTCCAAGAGGCAAGCAAATTTTTTGCTTTGCACTAGAGGTATCTTGAAACCCCCTATTTTTTTCTGAGAAATGCAAACAGTTGGGCCATTTAATTATGCAAATATAAAATACAGCAACTTAGGAACTATAGTTCCTGGGGATTAACTTGCACCTTTTTGTAAAAGGTGATTTTAAAGGTCATTAATACTGAAGGCAGAGTTGCATTTCTGCAGACTATGTCCTTTGCACAAAAATTCCTTTCTAACTATCAATATACTTCATTGTTACACCCTGTTGTTTTTTAATATACAGGTCTGTGTTTGTGAGTTTTTAATTAACCTTGTTGAGGTGGCCAAAAAATGCTGCAAAGGTATAAAGGCACAATTTTTAACTCCTACTGGACGACAGAACAAAAAATAGAGTTGAACTAGGCATAGCTCAGGTTGCCTAGACTCACAGATTTAAGGCTGAATGAACATTTAGAAAGGGTAACAGTGCTGGGCTATTGCAGTCTGAAACAATTGTTTTTGGAGCATAACATAATTACTATGGCCATGTAATAAAAAACCCCAAATTTCCTGGTGTAAAGCAACCATTTTAAGCCCACAGCTAACATCATACTCAATGATGAAAGGCTGAAAGCTTTTCCTCTAAGATAAGGAACAAGACAAGGGTGCCCACTCTCTTCACTCCCATTCAACATAGTACTGGAAGTCCTAACCAGAGCAATCAGATAAGAAAAAGAAATAAAAGGCATTCAAATTGGAAAAGAAGAAGTAAAATTGTCTGTTTTCAGAGGACATGATTTTATGTAGAGAAAGTCCTAAAGACTCACCAAAAAACTGTTCGATCTAATCAACAACTTCAGTAAAAGTGCGGGATACAAAATTAACATACAGAAATCAGTAGTATTTTTATACACTAACAATGAATTATCTGAAAAAGAAATAAAGAAAACAATCTCATTTATAATAGCATTGAAAACAATAGAATACT
The DNA here is from genome assembly GCF_949987535.1 of Balaenoptera acutorostrata. Lineage (NCBI taxonomy): Eukaryota > Metazoa > Chordata > Mammalia > Artiodactyla > Balaenopteridae > Balaenoptera > Balaenoptera acutorostrata. The sequence goes on from NC_080073.1 coordinate 81,972,092, forward strand.
TAGGAATAAATTTAACCAAAGGAGTGTAAGATCTGTATACTGAAAGCTGTAAGACAATGGTGAAAGAAATTGGAGAAAACACAAATAAATGCAACAATATCCCATGTTCATGGATTGGAAGAATTACTATTGTTAAAATTTCCATACTACCCAAAGCCATCTATAGTTTTGATGCACTCCATATCAAGATTACAATGAAATTTTTTACAGAAATATAAAACACAATCCTAAAATTCATTTGGAACCACAAAAGACACCAAATAGCTAAAGAAATACTGAGAAAGAAGAACAAAACTGGAGGCATCACACCTTCTGATTTTAAACTATATTATGAAGCCATAGTAATCAAGACGGTATAGTACAGACATAAAATAGGCATATAGATCAATGGAATGAAATAGAATCAAAATCTCCAAATAAACCCATGCATTTATGATCAAGTAATTGACAAGGGAGCCAAGAATATACTAAATGGAGAAAAGACAGTCTCTTCAATAAATGTTGGACTCCCCTGGTGGTCCAGTGGTTAAGACTCCACAGTTCCACTGCAGGGGGCACGGGTTCAATCCCTGGTCAGGGAAGTTCCACATGCCACGTGGTATGGAAAAACAAAAATGTTGCTGGGAAAATTGGATATTCACATTCAAAAGAATGAAACTAGACTCTTATCTTATACTGTTTACAAAAATAATCTCAAAACAGTTTAAAGACTTAAATATATTATATATTTTTAAAAGGTTTAAATGTAAGACCTGAAACCATTAAACTCCTAGCAGAAAACATAGGGGAAAAACTCCTTGACATTGATCTTGGCAATGAATTTTCGGATATGACACCTAAAGCACAAACAACGAAAGCAAAAATAAACAAGTGGGACCACATCAAACTAAAAAGCTTCTGCACAATAAAACAAACAGTCAACAAAATAAAAAAGCAACCTATAAATTGGGAGAATATATTTGCAAACCACTTGTGTGATAAGGGGTTAATATCCAAAATATATAAGCAACTCATACAACCCAATAACAAAAACAAATAATCCAATTTAAAAATGGGTAAAGAACCTTATTTTGTGTTCCAGTACCCCAATTGCACCATCTGGGCATGGGGGTTTCCCCCTCATGTCTAATAAGCAATTCTCAGACACCAGCTGGGTGTCCTATAATTCAACTCAATACTGACACCACCTACCCCAAGATAGCATCAGATTCCACAGGGTAGGGGTTCAGTTCTAAATGACTCCCCCCAACCCCCCCTTCAGATGACAGTCACAAGCCCTGGTTGTTACTTGTGCTTCTGACCAAGTAGCTACAGATTGGGGGTTCCCATGACCTCCTTCTAAGGTTTGATTAATTTGCTAGTGTAGCTCACAGAACTCAGAGGAACATTTAACTTACCAGATCACCAGTTTATTATTTAAAAAATGTAAATCAGAAACAGCCAAATGGAAGAGATGCATAGGGTGGAAACGGGACAGAGCTTCCATGCCCTCTCCAGGCTCACCACTCTCCCCAGATTTTCACCAGTTCACCAGCCCAGAAGCTCTCCAAAGCTAGTCTTTGGGGGTTTTTATGGAGGCTTCATTACATAGAATGGATTCAATCTCACAATATATACGTATATCAAATCATTGTGTTGTACACCTTAAACTTATACAATGTTATATGTCAATTATATCTCAATAAAACTAGAAAAAAATAAAACAACCATTTTATTTCAATCACAAAAATTTAAGAAGGGCTCAGCTGGGCAGTTTTCTCTTGGGATCATGAGCAGGTTGATTTCCTGGGTGCACAACCTGTATAGTCACATCGGGCCCTCAGCTTAAACAGGTCCCATGGTTGGTTTAACTCTCTGCTCAACATTCTGAATTTTTTAATGAGGAGTTGTGCACTTTTTCACTAGGCCCCATAAACCATGTAGCCAGTCTTGCTCATCAGGTGCCTTCAGATACTGGTTGGGGCTCGGCCTTTGAAGACTCAGCTAGACAAAGTGAGCAAGATGGCCCCCTCACATGGCTGTCAGCTGGGAGTACCCTGGGACTGTCACCCAGAGCATCTACACGTGGGCTTTCCAGCATGGCATCCTCAGGGTAGCTGCGCTTCTTGAATGGCCATTGGCTTTCCCCAGAATGGGCATCCCCAGAGAACCAGGTGGAAGCTGCATAACCCCCTGTGACCTAGCCTGGGAAATTGTGGAGCCTGACAGAAATGACCAGGCCTCCACCTGCCGGTGGCTGGGCAGGGCAGAGATTGGCTGTCAAAAACCAGACAGTTGATCAAGGTAGTGAACATCCTCGGGGAAAATTGGAGGGAAATGAGGATGTTGCTCAGAGATTCCCAGAAACTTGTAAGGAAGAGGGCCTGGGAAAGAACTGGCCTTCCTATACACAAGCAAGATGAGGGCCATTACAATATGAGGTATTTATGGAAGCTGGCACAGTTGAGAATCTATTGGTTACATTTCCAATGGGCTTTCCATAAGCTTAAAATTCTGCAGTTGCATGATTAAGCAAATACTGAAATTAACGTGCTCTCTCTGACCACTCACAGAGAGAACGATCCTCAGAGAAGATTCTGTGATTCAGAGATTCCAGTGCAGGCAAGGGATTCCCAGTGGACCGCCTACAGGAAGGCAATGTAGCTGAGGAACAAAAGGAAGGATAAGTATTGTCACCTCAAGGAAGGTACTAACTCAGTCTCTGCCTCAGTGTTCCCATCTGTACAGTGACACGAATTAATAGTTCCTACTTGTAGAGTTATTATGACAAATGAGTGTGTGAATGCATATAAGTTAGAAGAGGTCTATTATATTGTAACCATTCAACAAGTGTCAGCTTTCATTAAAATGGGTTCCAGTAGTAATGAGAATACTAGGGAATCCCTTGGTATTCATCTTCTGTACAGTAAGAGTAATTAAATCAATTCTTTTTTTACTTTTATTTAATTTATTTTTTTATTGAATGAAAGATTCTTTAAATTCTATAATGCTTTACAATTTTCAAAATTTTCACACACATGATTCTATATAATCCCATAATGACACTTTTTTCCCCCTACCTCTATATTGCCCCTCCCCCTGCCCCTCTCCCAACTGGTAGTTTTTTCTCTATATCTGTGAGGCTGCTTCTTTTCTGTTATATTCACTGGTTTGTTGTATTTTTTAGATTCCACATATAAGTGATCTCATACAGTATTTGTCTTTCTTTGTCTGACTTATTTCACTTAGCATGATGTCCTCCAAGTCCATCCATGTTGCTGCAAATGGCAAGATTTCATTCTTTTTTATGGCTGAGTAATATTCCATTGTATATATATATATATACCACCTCTTCTTTATCCATTCATCTGATGATGGACACTTAGGTTGCTTCCATATGTTGGCAATTGTAAATAATGCTGCTATGAACATTGGGGTGCATGTATCTTTTCAAATTGGTTTTTGATTTTTTCAGCTATATACTCAGGAGTGCAATTCTTGGGTCATATGGTAGTTCTATTTTTAGTTTTTTGTGAAACCGCCATACAGTGGCCATACCTAGTAAAATTCATTCTCATATGACAAGAACTTCAATTCATCTAAATTCTCAAACCCAAATCATAGTACTTAGTGGATTTCACAAAGCTAAGCAACATAGAAAGAGAAAAGATTTGTTTGCTTTTATACTTAATTCAATGTCTATGTGTTTTCAAATACAGTCACCAGAAGTTTAGCATCCCATATGCAGACACAGTCAAAAGCAAGTGGCTTTCTTAATGGATCTCACTTGAGGTTTGAGGTAACCGCAGAAGGCAGTCAGGCGTTTGACAAGTGGTCTGTGGGAAATCTGGGTCTTTTTTCTCTTAGAGGTCTCTTAGGACCCTGGGAAACTCTTGCCTCATGGATTAGTATTTTCAGAATTTTTCGTGAATAGCGTGTCCCTTCCGGGGAGGCCCATCACACGCAGACCCCACTCCAGCTTCAGCACACACGGCCCCCCCAGAGCTGTGCCTCCCAGATCTGGTTTCTGTCAAAATCATGAGACCATGGTTGTGGGAAATGGTTACATGGCTTCTGGTGTTGTTACCACCACAAACAAGGTCTGGTCCTTGCCTTCAGGCCATGCAAAGGGCTGTGGTATGTCACCTACAGACAGCATGTAAGGAAACCACAGAGGTAAGCCAGTGGAGTAGGAAGTCTCTGAGAGAATAGAGAGAATGCACATAGAGAGAATTTTAACATGGAAGGCAACTGTACTTATATAAAGACGTACACTCTTCTGTCTATAGTGTATGTATCACATTAAAAAGTAATTAAAACAGGTATAGGCATTATCTCATCTTTCTAAGCAAAAATAGTTAAAGGTTCACAAATAAAGAAACACCTAAACAAATTCTGGTTTGTCAACTTGAAAGAGTAGTATGTAGCCACTAAAAATCATTGTGAACCGTATGGAAACAGAAAATGTATAAAATACAATATTAAGTAGAAAATATAGATCGCACATATGTTGCAGTTACAGCCTTATATAAAACATGTATCTGTGAGATGAATGAGCAGAAAAGAAAGCAAAATATTAATCTAAAAAAATACAGATGAAGTTGTTTACAAAACAGAAACAGACTCACAGACATAGAAAACAAACTTATGGTTTGGGGCAGGAGGAGGAATAAATTAGGAGTATGGAATTAACAGCTACACGCTACTTATGTAAAATAGATAAACCACAAAGACTTACTGTATAGCACAGGGAACTATATTCAATATCTTGTAATAACCTATAATGGAAAAGAACCTGAAAAAGAATATATATATATATATATATATATATATATATATATATATATATATATATATATATATATAACTGAATCACTTTGCTATATACCTCAAACTAACACAATATAGTAAATAACTATACTTCGAGAAAAAAAGTGATATGTTATTATTGTGGGATAATGGATGGCCTTTCCCTTTCTTAATAACTCACCAGACAACACATGCCGGGTACTATGCTAAGCACCTTATATATATTATCTTATTATAGCCTCTCACCAATCCTGTGAAGTAGACACTATGATCATCCCCATTTTACAACTGAGAAAAGAGGAACACAGAGAGGTTAGGTGACTTGCCCAAGATTATTAGTAATTGGTGCAGCCAGTAAGTGCCAGAGCTGGCATTTGGCTCCAACACCTACATGCTTAGTCATTATGGTGTGGTTTCTGATATTGCTATGATGCTCATACAATTTAAGAGAAGAGATGAACATTTTGCAGGTAAGAAGTCTTCGTGTTCAAATGGGGGGTCATTCTTTTTTTTTCTTTTTAGTTTTGAAATATTTTCTCTTCACCATTGAGCAAAATTCTCAAAATCAGCATGGGTAAGTAGCTGCTAGTGTGCCAGCAGTAAGTCACAATTTTTAAAGCACACATTTCACACAGCCCCCATTATAAAATTACAAGACCAAGGTCACACACCTGCTACTAGTAAACAGAGGTCTGTTTCCAGAAGGACATCAAGTAGTGCTATTTGTAGATCAAGGGTTAATCCTGAGGACCTCCAGTGACCTATGTAAGAAGCATTTTAATCAGTCTTCATTTCCAGATAGGAAAAGATTCCAGTGCAGAAATATTAAGACACTTATCCAAGTTTACCCAGATGAACTGATTAGATGATCAGGCAATAGGAGATCTGATATGTTGTCCAAGAGACCGGAGTTTAAACCTTGAGGCTAATATTTACTAGCTCTTGTGACCTTGGGCAAGTAATTAATTCCACAGTTCCCTCATCTGTAAAACGAGGATAATAATATTTCCAAACTCACACCACTGTTGTAAGGACTAAGATGCGTGTAAAACAGCACAGTGGCTGACACACACAGCCAACACTCAGTGTATACAAGCTGCTGTCATTGTTATCATTTTCATTCTTTTTAACAACCCTCAATAGAATTGTTATTGGGTTTAGCTTCCTGGGTCACATTAATACTCCAGATACGAAAAGTAAGATTCCGTTACAAATACATTAAATCCTATCACAAACATAAGAAGATGCAGAATTACGACTTGCTAAGTACAACCTCCCTGATTTTCAGATTCACAGATATAAGGGATAAGTGCTTCTCCCCACTACCCCACACCTGATCTCTCACTGACTGGAGGGACTCTGTTTTCCTGGGTACTCTTTAGGGAAGAAGGAATGTTTTTGTAGTCTGTTATGACACTTGGAGATGCACAAGCAAGGCTTAGAGCTTGTCAGCTTCAGAAGCTACCTTTTTTCCAAAGATTCTTTCCTTGACACCAAAGAGGGTGCCAAAAAAAAAAAAAAAATGATGTCTCAGTGTTTGAGAAAATGTGTGTTCCTTTGTAACCTGAGGGGAGTCAGGTTGAACAGGTACCCCTTCTGCAACTTACTGAACCAAAATGCTTTATATCAGTAGAATAGGCTACAATGCACATTTGGGACAAAGGGGAATTTTTTTAATGTATTAAATCTATAGCTTCCTCCATAGAGAAAGAGATCAGATTTGCAGTTACCAGGAGGGGGGCGGAGAGGGTGGGAACTGGATGAAGGTAGTCAAAAGGTACAAACTTCCAGTTATAAGATAAATAAGTACTAGTGATGTGATGTACAATGTGATAAGTATAGTTAACACTGCTGTATGTTATATATGAAAGTTATTAAGAGAATAAATCCTAAAATTTTTTATCACACACAATTATTTTTCTATTTCTTTAGCTTTGTATCTATCTGAGATGATGAATGTACACTAAACTTACTGTGATCATCACTTCGTGGTGTATGTAAATCAAATCTTTATGCTGTATGCCTTAAACTTATACAGTGCTATATGTCAATTCTATTGCAATAAAACTGAAAGGAAAAAATCTATAGCTTCCTTTACTCTTTTCAACTTAATTTAAGGTGTTTAAACAACCCATCTTTATAATAACAACATACTAACAATATATAGGTCATTTGTTTAAACTACCTTAAATTATATATTGAATACATGTGTATACAGAGAGTAAATAGAGAGTATAAATTTAATAACCACGAGAAATATTATAACTGTGGTGTTTAAGCATAAAAGTTGGTTGTGAGTTTCCTGGGGCCAAGCAAAATGGGAAACATAAGTTCTGTGCCTCTTGGGATAATAACTACCGGTAACTAGGTGCCTACAATTTCCTGGGTACTCAATTGTCTTTTACGTTTTTTGTTTCAATTATATTACACTACTCTTTAAAATAGCTATTATCCCCACTTAACATAGAGGAAGCTGAGTCTCAGAACCACTAATTTGCCTAAATTTATACAACCAGAAAATAGTAGAACCAAGATTCAAAATCAAGAGCTGTCTAAATATTAAACGCATTTTTTCTACCTCTCCTATTAGAAAGAAAGACAAACCAATTTCATAACCATTTTCCTCACTGTAAATTACAAGCGAAACTTCTCCCATGTGACGTCATAAATACAGGTGACTTCTATCCAGGTTTGGGGAGGAAGAGAGAAGGAGAGAGAAAGAGAGAGACTGAGAATGTGTTTTTCCCCTCAGCCAAGTCTTCATAAGTATGAACTGGATACCAAAAGAAAAGTTTATATGCTTTCAAGTTTCCATGTGGAAAGAAAAGTTCCTCTCTCCACACACTATATGGTGATTGGATTTGGATGCCTGAACCACTCAACTTGACCACATCTCCTGCAGGCAAAACAAGACACCTCCAAGTCCCAGAAAGCTGGGCGCAGAGCTGAGGAGCACAGGAGGGTCTCAGGTGGCTGCCAGGGAAGACAGAGTCCCCCAGGAGGGAGCCATCATTCCCTAGGCGCCTATGCTAGGGAATCTGGGGACAAACCTGCGCAGTGTGCCACCCTGTGAGTGGGAGAAGACCTGCAATTTCCTGAACAGCAGCCAACCGCGGAGGGAAGCTGTAACTCAGGGCCCCAGGCTCCAGGGGGCGCCATGTACAATGTACCTGGAGATGTGGGCTGGGGAGGTCCTTCATCACGGCTCCCAGAGTCCTTATTGGAAACGCTATAGAACCAACATGAAAAGTCACGAACTTGGAGTCAGTGAACCTGCTTATGTCACTAACTACCCAAGTGACCTTGAGCAAGCCACCTAATTCATCTGGGCCTCATCTGCAAATAAAAAAGGTCGACAGGTGATCTACAGGGGCCCCTCCAGCTCTACGTGAATCTACCACAGGAGAAATTGCCTTCCCTCTGACCTTGTAACCGGCCTTCTGGTTTCCATCCCTTTTATACACTTACCACCAAAATTCTCTTATGAAATACAGCTATGCTTTTATAACATCTGTAATAGAGCATACAAAACCATCCACAAGGGGGCCCTCTGCCTACTGTCCTTTGCCTACTGCCATGTTCATTCATTCACTCATGTTTTCAATCGTTCTCTCAAGAAATATTTATTATGCATCCTCCACTGTGTCCCCGTGTCCACATTATCCCAGGCATATGCTGTTCCCTTAACACACCAAGCTTTTTTGTGCCTCTGCACTTTTGTTTATACTGTTCCCTTTGCTAGGAATGCCCTTCCCTCATTTTCCTCTAGAGCAACTCTTATTTAACCCAGTGCAAAAGTCATCTCCTTTCTGAAATTTCCTGGTGAGCTATCATCCTCTGTGTCTTCTTTAAATCTCAGACCTTGATCATGGTACTTAGCACATCGTTTTGAAATTACATGTGACCACGTGTAACAAGATAATATCTTGATACATTCAGAGGCATAATTTTTTCCTCTGCAATGTCCTTCACCTCTATACTTCTCTCACCACTCAGATTGAGGCTTTGTGTGTGTACTACCCTCAGGGTAAAGCTATTACTGCCAAAATGAACAGGGAAAGGAAGATTCATTGCACAGATTTCTGCTCCAGTATGGACTTGTGGGATTCACAGCAAACTTACGAAGCTGATAACTATGAGAGAAAATGGTTTTTAGATTCCAAGAGGCTGAGCATTTTAAGTACAAACGTCAATGTTTACACCATACGTGAAAGACTCTGAAGCAAAGAGAAGAGCCCGCTTACCAGCTCCTCCATCCCCACCCTCACCTACAGACTAGGTAAAAGTTGCCCCCACTAAAGAGTGAAAAATGGGTGCCGGGCTCCTGCCCGCTGCGCATCCTCAAGCCAAGTTGCAGGTGGGAGTGAGAACTGATGCCCCATCCCCTCTCCGGGACTGAAAGGCAGCAGAACACAGATGTGCCTTGAACCGGTAGTGTAGCAGCGAAGGAGGAAATGTGGTGCATCTGGGCGAGAGAGGGACCAGTGAGCCTCTGAGTGGTAGGGAGACCAAAATCTGGAAGCCCCTGTGTCCTCAAGAAGCACAAGAGATTCATGAAAGACCACCAGTGATTCCAGATGCAGAGTGACCGCCATGGCCCTAGTGACCAGGAGCTCTGCAGGCGGCCGCTACCAAGACCATGGACCCCGCCATGTGCATTTGTTACTTTTCTTCGTGTCTCCAGTAGCTACCACAGTGGCCAATAGATGTTCACGTTGTAAAATAATATAGCCAGGAAGACAGAGCAGTAACGAGTTACTAGGGAATGCGAGCCCTGTTTGCACCATTTTCTTTAACTCTCCTCCTAACCCCCGAGAACCATTAATAATAGAGGAACTCTCCAAGGCGTGGAAACAGAGAGGAGATTGCTGGTTGCCAGGGGCAGGGTGTGGGGGAATGGGGAGATGTTGGATGAAAGGGACACACTTTCATTTATAAGATGAATAAGTTCTGGGGATCTAATGTACAGCCCGGTGACTGTAATTAACAATACTGTATTGTATTCTTGAAATTTGCTAAAAGGGTACATCTTAAATGTTCTTATCACACACACACACAAAAGGAATTATGTGAAGGGATGGAGGTGTTAAGGAACCTTATTGTGGTAATCATTTCACCATATATACATGTATCAAATCATTACCTTGTTATCACTTAAATTTACACCATGTTATTTATCAATTATGTCTCAAGAAAGCTGGGGGGGAAAGCTAATATTACCAAGATTACACACAAATAATAATAATAAAAATTCTGACACTAGCACTCTGATGAAATATGAAAAACAGATGACAGGTGTAAAGAATTTCATAGTCTTCAGGTCCACAAGGTTCGTGAGTACAAGCTGAGACTGGAAACAAACATCTGAAGCATTTTTCAGTCATTAATATTTTATTATATTAGTACTTGATATATTAATTTTTCTCCTACAATTTTATATAATCAATACATCATAAATACATGGACAGTTTCCCTATAGGTATAAATATCAGGCCAACCTCATCTATATTTAGCAAATGCTTAATAAACAGGTACTGGATCCTTATACCCATCCTTCCCACCCACCCCATCCTGCACAGACCCTCCCACACACTCTTACATTGTGGTTATTTTATTTGTTGCCTTTTGTGGAGCAGAAGCCCATTTTACCAAGGGGGACCCACCCAATGACTGCATGGCTGGGAGGCGGTCATGATAGTACATAAGCAGAGTAGGTGAGGGTCCTGCATTCTCCTCCATCTATTTTCAGGGGGGTGGGACACTGGAACATCTCAGGACCGTATAAAGATTCTGAAGCCCCAGAAAGTTACTCTATCTAATACAGAGCTTTGAGAGTCCCATGCAGATCTTATGAAGAGACCTGGGAAGTGGAGAGAATTGGGAACCACACAGGACTCACAGCAAAGTGCTGGGTAAAGAGGGGCGTTTCTACAGCTTCTTCAGCTGAGCTGATCCGCCGCCCTCAAGCCACGCACGTAGCGGACGATGGGGGTGACACAGGTGCAACCAACAGTCACCCGCACCTTCTCCAGCCGGAAGGAGCGAGAGCAACCCTGGGACTCCCTCCGGAGGACCAGGAACTCTTGCTGGATGGGGACGGAGTTCATGGAGCTGTCTTCCTTCCCCTCGGCGTCGATGCAGCCCGTGTGCCTGCACCGGGCCTCTGCGATCTCGGAGGGGAACCGGTGGGGGTCCCGGGTGATGCTGCAGGAGGAGCAGGGAGAAGCCGACGGTGAGACCGGGGGTGGGAGGCGGGGAAAGAGGCACAAAGGATGGGGGCCCCGCGGCACTGGGCGCCCGCTTGCAGGGAGGCGGTGCCGGGCGACTCAGGGCGGCAGCGCAGGCGCGGAGCAGACAACCTGGACTCAGTACGCCGGCCCGTGGCGGGTGCTTAACTCCTTAGGCCTCAGTTCCCTCAACTTTAAAATGGGGGTTCGCAAATTCCTCTCCCGTGGGATTGTTACCAACACTCGGTGATACAAATGCATATGAAACGCCGCACCGTAAAACGTTGGCATTCCATGAATGTTAGATCTTTTAGTTCATTTCCCTTTTCATTTTTATTATTATAATCATCATTCATCCTTTGGTTAGAGACTGAACCTCACTAGGAGGTCCCCCAGTACACAGTCTACAAAGCCTGCTGCTTGGGAAAGAAAACCAAAGCCCCGGGGGGTCGGTGAATCCAATGCCTTCTTTCAATTTCTCCCTCAATAGCCCCCTTGCCAGGGGGAATAAAGGCAGCAAAGCCAACCCAGCCAGCTGGCCAGCGTACACTCTCGCTTCCCAAGGCAAGCAGTGCGGGCAGCCCCGGAAGCACTTCTAATGGTCCTCGGGCTTTGTTTTCATACTTATATTTAGAGCATATAAATGAGTGCTTGCTATTCCGAGAACCTCCATGTAAGACAAAATCCCAAGTCTGGACCCTGAACATCCCCTTCCCAAACTGGCCTTTCTCCTCCACTCTGGCCTCCTCCCCACTCCTTGAAGACTGAAATCCAATCTGAGTGGCTCTCTCTGAACTGACTTTTCTGGTTCCCACTTATCTCCATGCAGAGACCATTAGGTAGGCTGCTTTAAACAGTCCTCTCTTCCAGCACAGAAAGTTTGCAAATTCCAAATCCAGGGCTGCGTGAAGCAGAAAAGGGCAAAGCGTCGATGAGAGTTTGGAAGCAAAATAGACCTTCGACCACATAAGAGGACTTAGCCCAAAATAGCAAGAAAATGTGAGCACCCAGGAAACGTGGAATTTCCGTTTTTCAGAGTGAATGTAAGGACTATTATTTTTTCTATGTTTTTGAAATTTTCTACTTATGGTTAGAATAAATTAACATGTTTTTCAAAAGAACGTGGAGGTCAGTCTCCTTGGCACATACTTGTAATCCCAGGGGGAGCTGGAGCGGTTCTGGAAGTCGTGTGAGAGGAGAGCACCCTGGGTCTGCCTGAGGATGCGGATGTCAACCCTCACAGTGTGGTCCTCCGGAGCGGGACAGAGGGCAGGGTCCCCAGCTTTGGGGGTTTTCCGAGCTGCCACCTCCCCCAGGAGGGTCAGCCCCAATGTCAACAGCAGCAGGGACTTGACCTGGAAATAGATGAGAATGGGACTGGTTAGCGACTCTGGTGTCACTTGCTGACAAGAGACAGGTCATGCATCAGCTGAACTCAGCATCCCTGGGATGGGATCAGGGCTCCTCTCTGAACCTCAGGTCCTCACCTGGCAACAGGAACAGTCATACATGAAGATACCAGGGTACCAACCTGAGAACTAAACTCATTAGCCTGGTGATTGAGCCCTCTACAGTCCGAGAGCTCCTGAACAGGGAGAAAGAAAGACGTCAGGATCTGGGACTGGGTTTAAATCCTGACCTGGTCTCCTCACTGAGCCTCTGTTTTCTCTTCTTTCCAGCCAGAGCAACACTTGCTTCATAATAATATTCACAAGATTAAATAAAACGTTCTTTGTAAAGCACCTACAATAAAAATAGGGGCTTAAGAAATGATAGCTCTTGCTTTTAATTTCCAACCTCACATCCATGAATCCTCCACAAAACTCTTCGTCCCAGCCATCTCTCCACCTGGAATACACTGCCCCACCTCTATCCATCCAAATCCTCCCCTTCCGTCAGGGCCCCACTAGGACTCGGTCTCCTCCAGGAACTGTCCCGAAAGTAGTTCATTCATAAAGCTTTTACCATCTAGCACTCAAGCAGCCCTTCTTTATTGTCTGGACATGCAGTATTTGTGTTCATGCAGACCTACACCTATTAGATGGTAAGTTCCTGCAGGAGAACATGTCATAGAACAGGTGTTCCAAAATACTTTCTGGATGAATGAAAGAGCGGGTGAGTGAATGCATGAACAAAACAATCTATTTAAATTAACAACATAGTTAAGCTCAACGCATTCAGAAAAACACCATGCAAAACCAACTGTAGCAGAGTTCCAATGATGCATGCTGACTGAAGGAAGCAGAGGCACGAAGGATGCACGACAGAGAAATGGAAACTACTTCTCTTTAGCTCCAGAAAATATATTTTTTATACTTACATTGAAATACCAGTTTATCTGGTATTACAGGAGTGCACAAAGAAAGAGTTCAGTGAAGACCTAATTAAAATAAAGGAAGAGATAAAAATCTCTCCAGCTTCCCTTTCTCACGACTTGCTTTGCTCACCCCACCGTGACCACCGACCCTCACTGGGGATGGACAAGCCTCATCACCGATACTCAACATAATGCAGACCCAGGGCTGAAAGTGAGTTACTTTCATCCTTGGGGCTCAGTGTCGTTCAGGCTCACACCTTCCGTGAGTTAGGGTTGGGAAGGTGCTTAGACATGTTGGTTTAAAGGACCTTCTTTTTATCTTTTGCAAGTGCTGGAGGCAAGAAATGATAAGAGTAAACAAAAAGGTCATGGTATCAAGTGCTGCACTAATGTAGCTGATACTAAAAAGAAGTTGAGAGCAAGATTGACCCAGATAAGCCTGAATGAGGCTGATTTGCCTCCAGATAATCAGCAGGTGTCTGCTTTTGTCTCCTGCAATCATTCATTCATTCAACAACTCTTTCCTGTCTCTGGAGTGTGATGATAAAGGACATGGGCTCTGGAGTCAAAAGTCCTGGGTCCATAACTCAGTTCCTGGACTCTTACTAGCTGTGACTCAGTTTCCTCCACCAGCAAATGTGGAGATTAAATGATAGGATCCATATATAGCATGAAGAGCAGGGCTGGGACATGGAGAGTATTCAGTATAGGTACTATTGTTAAGTCTACATTGTCCTAATGATACACAGTGGACGGGAAAGATGTGGAATTTGCCCTCATGTAACTTCTGTCTAGACAAAGCACTATGACATTGTAAAAAGTAAAAGGATGCCTGCTTAGACAAGACGGTCTTTAGCTTCCCAAGCATCACCTCCTTACGTTTCTGAAGTAAATCCCTCCTTTGTGTTTCCTCTTTCCTCTTCTGTATCATATTCACTGAATCATTTCTAATTTCATTATCAAAATCATATAACCATGGGGTTACATGATTTAGCAATAATTACCAGGTTTCTAATAAGTCATTATTGTAAATATTTGCTTATATTCTTAGAGTGTTGTAGAAAACACTTTCACGTTTCTTTAGTCTCTGGATTCTCACAACTACCTTGTAGGACAGGTAGAGCTCATATTAGTTATCCCGATAAGGCAGGTGCACGAGTTGTGTCGGAGGCGATGAGGTTCACCAGCCTGCTAGTGCCAGTCTGGAGACTGGAACAAGGTGTCTGCGGTCAGTGCCATGGCCATTGAAGATCATTACTATTGTCATCAATATAGAGCCACTCACGGTGTTTCACCTCAGCTTTGTCTCACTAGAGGAGCCAGGCCTTTTAAGCCATGTGTCAGAATTGCCTGTGTGTTGTAGGTCACATAGCCCTTTATCAGAAATCAGATGATGTCTGCAAACCACTCGAGTTTTCTCCAAGAAGCTGTTGATCTGAAACTGTAGATTTTAGTGGTTATGCTACACAGAGCAGGGGCTCAGATAAGGTTCTTGCTGGCTCTTAAGAATGATACATAGCACAGCACTTCTCTGAGAGGCTCAGAGTATTTTATAGTCTCAAATCCTTCTGTGCCACCTACGAGGCAGGTAAATGGACATCACTCCCTGTCTGTCCAATAGGAAACAGAGGCAAGAGAAAGCACCAGCTGAAGGTGGGCAGTGTCAGGACACCAACATGCTCTGCTCAACCTTTTACTTACTGCACTGTGAACTCCCGTAAAGAGAACATCTGAACACTTGTCCCCTGAACTCACCTGTGATTCGTGCTCACCCCATGTAGGAACATGCTCCAGAACCCGGGCAGCTCCTGGTCCATAAGAGTTTGCCTCACCACCGTATTGAGGATGTCCTGTGTGCCTGCACCTCCAATTTCTAATCCTATTCTAATGTCCTTTGCCCTGTCATGTTTCTTGCTGACAGTCCAACAGATTTCTTCAAAGAAACCAAAAATAGACGTGGCTTTAGAACACAAAACTATCCAACAAATTTGTTTAAACACAATGGCTTTAAATTCAGAAATCTTGCTTCTGAACCATTCAAGGAAAAGAATATTACTTGGAGCCAGTAAACCTAGATTCATGTCCTCATTCTTGGGCATACAGTATCCAGTGACGTTAAATCACTTAAATTCATTGAGCTGTTGTTCATCTGTACAATGGGGAAAGTCATCCCAATCCACTTCCCTAGATTGGTGAGAGACTCAGAGGTAAAAATAATGACATCATTAATATTAATATTTAACACTCTAGTTCAAAAAGATACATGCACCCCAATGTTCATAGCGGCACTGTTTACAGTAGCTGAGACATAGAAGCAACCTAAATGTCCATGGACAGATGAATGGATAAGGAAGATGAGGTGTGTATGTATATATATATATATATATATATATATATATATATATATATATATATATATAGTGGAATACTACTAAGCCATAAAAAAGAATGAAATAATGCTATTTGCAGTAACATGGATGGACCTAGAGATTATCATACTAAGTGAAGTAAACCAGAAAGAGAAAGACAAATACCATATGATATCATTTATATGTGGAATCTAAAATATGATACAAATGAACATATTTACAAAACAGAAACAGACTCACTGACACAGAGAACAAACTTATGGCTACCTAAGGGGAAAGGGGGTGGGGGAGGGATAAATTAGGAGTTTGGGATTAACATATAGACACAACTATATATAAAATAGATAATCAACAAGGACCTACTGTATAGCACAGGGAACTATATTCAATATCCTGTAATAAACCATAATGGAAATTATGGTTTATTTATTCAGTTATATATAACTGAATCACTTGCTATATATCAATGTTGCTAATACAACATTGTAAATCAACTCTACTTCAATTAAAAAAAAATTTATTCAGTGCTTTCTCTATCCTTATTGGTTGTTATATTAAAATGGCCAAGTTAACTAAAAGCCATGCCTGCATATATCTGCTATTTCAGAGAATAGGTTTAGTCATTCTCAATGATATCGATTAATCCTTCCATGAGGGAGAGACCATTATTATTCCTCTATACAGATAAGAGGAATAAGAATGCACAGAGGGGCTTCCCTGGTGGCGCAGTGGTTGAGAATCTGCCTGCTAATGCAGGGGACACGGGTTCGAGCCCTGGTCTGGGAAGATTCCACATGCCGCGGAGCAGCTAGGTCCGTGCGCCACAACTACTGAGCCTGCGCGTCTGGAGCCTGTGCTCTGCAACAAGAGAGGCCGTGACAGTGAGAGACCCGCGCCCCGCGATGAAGAGTGGTCCCCGCTTGCCACAGTTGGAGAAAGCCCTCGCACAGAAACGAAGACCCAACACAGACAAAAATAAAAATTAAAAATTAAAAAAAGATCATCTCTTCTTTAAAAAAAAAAAAAGAAAAGAATGCACAGAGAGGTTAAGTAACTTACCCCAAATCCCACGTTTAGTAAGTGGTGAAGCCAGGTCTGCCTGACTCCAAAGCCCATGCCCCCTAACTACTGCGCTTGGCTGCATTTCATACCATCTCTAAAACAATACATGAATATAACATAGTATTATCATCACCATATGCCATGATCTTTTATGAAATCCGAGCTCTTTTAAGTTGCATGGCTTGTAAAAAGAGAGAAGAAAAGGATTATTTAAACCAATAATATGGTGAGTGATTTCCCAAGCCCTGCTTTCATGCTGCTGTATTTTAAATTCTTCGAAGGTCTTACCTGACGACTGCCAGGTGAGATTCTAGACCCAGGGGATGTAGATTTCTGTCACATTAACATCTGCCTCTCCTCCAGGAGGAAGGAGACAATGCAAAAATGATCAGCTCTCAGAGATGGGGCAAATGTCCCTCCCATAGGAGCTGTCCAAGTGCATCACCAGGTGGTTTCACTCCCTGCATCCAGGGCACTCCTTGTCATCTGCTCGTCTTGGGGGAATCATTACCCCTATTGGGGCCCCAGCTTCCTTGGTTAAAATAAACATGTACAGATCCTAAAAGGCTGGCTAAGCTCCCCCATGAGATGAGGGCCAACTTAACTCTACAACGGTGGCCACAAGAGAGACCATGTCCAGTTTGTGACCCCAAGAACTTCACAAGCTAACACCAACTATGCCAGAGCCATTGGTGAAGAGCTATGGTTTTACACCCCATTATAATTTCTGGTTATTTTTTCTTTTTCTCCACCAGACAGTGATCAGCATTAAAGTCAGCTCTGTTTTTTAGAGAAATGACCCCACAAAAGACCCCAATCTAGCATCATTCCTTAGAAATCTGCTTTCCTGAAATCCTAGGGATGACTGTACCAACACAAGAATGATCCTGACTACTCACCACGGCCATGTCACGCAGCAATGTCATTGTCACTTTGCTCTGGTCACCTGCTTCGTGCAGGAAACTCTTTCTGTGCTGTGTTGCCTTGTGTGTGCCCGTGTGGTGTCAACGAGAGCACTGTTGGTTTTATAGCAATCTCTGTCCTTGTTTCAATTGACCTGCTTACTGTCTAACTTGTGGTTGCCCCAGAGTTACTGACGAATGTAGTGTTTTTTTTTTTCCTATTCCACTTCCTGAAGGGGAGTCGAAGGGGGACCCTAAAAAGGGATGATGAAAAAAGAACCAAATCTTCCTCTTCTTCTGCCCCACTCCCACCCCCATTGTCTTCACACTACAGCAAATTTCTTAACTTATGTACTACAGAGATGAACCAAGTGACAAACTGCTGCCATGATCTTTCACGTTCCTCCACAAAATGGCTAAGAACTCTAGTCACGCGCCTTATGTTCTACTTTCCAGTCATGCAGTGTGAACTGTGATTTAAGTGGATAAGTCATCCTTCGAGGAGGCTCGGTATTAAACAAAGGACTATCTTTAGCTCTACTTTATGAATGGAAAAAACAAAACCAAAGAAATGAATGGCATCAGTGAGAGATTCAGAAATTATATCCCCAGGCAGTTAGTTTCATGGTCTCCCTGAACTAATTCTGTTTTAACCCCATGGTTAGACTCCTACCAGTGTTTAATAGATTGATAATCATTACTTATACAACATATAAATAACTGTTATCTTGGCTGTGTCTGACTGAAGATGGTTTGATTTTTTAAACTAAATGGATTAGCAAGTAGAACCTTTAAATGCTCTGATGTGTAATTTTAAATGACCTGCAAAAAGTTAATTTATCTTAGTTCAGTTCAGGTCAACATTTATTAAGCACTTGCTGTATGCCGGGCATTATAGCCTAGGGATACACAGACATTTCTGAAATAACAATAACTTACACTTTTTAATGCCCATTAAGATCAGGTAAAATTACACATGCTCCGTTAATAAGGCAGGGCACATTCTAGCAGGGTAAGGTTACTCTCCCCCATCACATGCTTGAACAACTTTGCCCCATTTTCTTTAAATGTAGGAAATAAAGAGGAAACAGCTCTTGGGTTCATGAAGCCCCTCCAAGATTGATCAAAATTCTTCTGTGATCACGAGTCTTTCACCCATGTTTCTCCTCCCCATGCCTGTGCATTCTTCTCTACACCTCCCCTCTGGGACAATCAGCAATGTAATCCCCCTAAGAAGACCTCCTTGAATCACCGTTCCCTCCCTCGTTACTCTGTGCTCATCTTTAGTCTACCTCACACTTGCTTATATGTTTTAGGATGGTTCTCTGGGGTCTTCATGGACTTGGGGTAACTTCAGTTCCCCCCAGTAATCTCTGTCAGCATCCTTCTCTAAATATATATCCCCAAGTATACAATCTAAATTAAGACAGTGTATATATACAATGGAATATTACTCAGCCATAAAAAAGAATGAAATAATGCCATTTGCAGCAACAGGGATAGACCTGGAGATTGTCATACTGAGTGAAGTAAGTCAGAGAGAGAAAAACAAATATATGATATCACTTACATGTGGAATCTAAAAAAAGAAAAAAGTGGTACAAATGAACTTATTTACAAAACAGAAATAGAGTCACAGCTGTAGAAAACAAACTTATGGTTACCAAGGGGGAAGGGAAGGAGGGATAAATTGGGAGATTGGGACTGACGTATATACACTACTGTATATAAAATAGATAAGTGATAAGAACCTATTGCATAGCACAGGGAACTCTACTCAATACTCTGTAATGGCCTATATGGGAATAGAATCTAAAAAAGAGTGGATATATGTATATGTATAACTGTTTCATTTTGCCGTACAGAAGAAACTGACACAACATTATAAATCAACTAAACCCCAATAAAAATTAATTTTAAAATAAATAAATTAATTAAGACAGTATATTTTCTATGCATACGCCATTTCAAGACAAGTCCCCTAGTCAACCCATTTCAGGGCAGACTGAAGCCCTGTGTCCATCATATAGAGAATTTTCAAGGCATCTCTGGATACATTCTTCCATATACTCAGTGAAGCTGACACCGTGAAATCAAGAGTCATGTTTTCAGATTTGCTTGTATCACACAAGCTACCAAAGCAATATGTGCAATAGACCCTTAAAAGCATATTAAGTTGAGTGGACTGAATCACTCACTTTCTGAGGCAGTCTCTTCTCCATGCAGAGCCATACCTCAATGCAGAGAAGACCACAGCAGCTCTTCTGAAAGAAGAAACAAGGAAATCACCTTGAATTAAGAATGCCTGATTCAATACAGAAGGATTTGCTGGTTGCAGAGAAAATTAAATAATTTTTTTTTATGTAAGAAGGAAGCAACATTGATTTTTTATGTGCCCAATGGTCACATAAGTTTTCCCCCATCAAGGTAAAAATAACTAACTTATCAGGATGTCAAACTAGTAATCAACCATCACCAAGTTTGAATTCCATCAATGGACCCAGATCATTGTTTCGTCTAACAATGATAAACCCTTCTTATACTGTAAATCATGGGCTAACATTTGGGGACCCAGTAATAAATATATGATGAACATACAGCTGATTATGGTGGAAGCCCTTCACTAACTGGCCCTGTACCACTTGTGGCCCAGGCTGCTGTTGGCTTTAAGAGTTTCAATAATCCAAGTGGAGCTATTATTCAACACACCGACAGCTACAGCGTTCTACACACAGTTCCAAGGGCCCACAGAAAAAGACAGCAGGAAACTCTGTAGTTGTATGAATGAGTTACACACAGCCTCCATGTCGTAAAATATTACAGCTGTTCAAACATCCAATTTAGCAAGATTTTTGTATGCCCTCCCATGTTCTGGAAGCCGTGCTGCATTACAGGTAATAGACTGTACTAGTAGAGTCTCTACCTTAATGATTTTAAAATATAGTTATGGAACGAAAGCAAACACACGTATATCAACCAATAAGATAACGACATGGGATTGTTGGGGATATTGATAGCTAAATGAACACATTTAGTTTTACAAATCCAACCCTCAAGAGGTTTCATCTTCATTCAAGAAAGGGGAGTCTAAACATTTGCAAATATTTAATTTAATGAGGACATACATTCATAAATAAAATCTTTTTACACCGTAGTGTGAATTAATGTATTTTACATTATTTTGCAGTAAAACATAATTCAGATTTCTATAGGCCTTAAAACCACAGACAGTGGTTCCTATTTGAATTGTCTTCTGTAACAGATTTCACTAAAACTGGACCAACTTGAAAGAAAGAAAGAAAGAAAGAAAGAAAGAAAGAAAGAAAAGGGAGTCTAATCAAGAAATGCTGGTACAACCTAGCAGTATACATGTGGATACAGAAATCGATGCCTAGCAGTGAGGGGCTTCCACGGCAAAAGGCTGAAACGGTGGCATTTTCCATGGTGGTCAGGTGGTAGGCTGTGATGACAATGAAATTGGAAGCTAGATAAATGATGACCAATGTTATGAATGGCAAAACATTTGGTAAAATTATTGCCTGCAGTAACTTGAGAGGCAGATATTGTACCTAGAGGTCCAATAAGAGCTCTAAAGGAGGACATCGGAAACAGAATGCCAGCTATGTGTGTTGGAGGTTATTGTCTGCATTTGGTGACGTAACACAAGAAAGACATGAGCTCAGGAAAGAGTAGGCAGGTTTGCAAACAAAAATGAAAGAGAATGAAGAGAGTCCAGAAATTCAGAGCCTTGCAAGGTTGGAAAAAACACAACTATTTCTATCCCCCCGAAGCAAAAGATACGATTGGAAAAGCTTCTGAGGTAAAGGTGCCCAGTAAAACCTTTCAACTAAATACATTCCCCACAAGCGGGAATCAAAATGAAGCATCTGGAAATCCCTTTACGTAGGTAAAAGGACTCAGAAAAAAAGTGTAAGGGTAGAGTTCTAGTAATCTACTATTAAATCAAGAGAGGGAGAGTTATACTTGCCATCACTATTTCAGATGTGGCCAAAGAGCATATTGGGGGGGAAACCTCCCAGCTGGATGGAGCCAGCAACCACAAAGAGTACTAGGGAGGTGAGCCCTGCTCAAAAAGCAGAATCTGGGTCTGATCAAAGCACATCCCACATGCCCTGGCTATGGAAGCCCCACAATGTTAGCCAAACAGGATTTCAAGGTTGTAACATCAAAACTACTGCGTGCATCTCCCATTCTTTCTCTCTCTAAATGGAAGTGTTTCATCCTAGTCTAAACTGACTGAGAGAGACCTTAAAAATTTTACAGGATTTTCTGCTTATTTTCACTGTTTATCAGAGCTCTGACTCCTCGTTAAAATAGCCAGTTAAACAATGTTATCATATAACAGGTTTAAAGAATATTGATAAAGAATTAAATGCAAAAATAATCACTATCTTATTATCACTATCATTCTTATTATCATTCACTATCTTATTCACCAAACAAAAGCTATTAGTTTATAATTTACTTTAACTCCAGTCTTTTTTCTAAATGAAATTAAAACACGCCTTTCTAATTTCCCTGAAGCACTGATTTATTTATGTTAGAGTCAGACCCTCTGAATATGGGTTAAAACATTAGGTCAGAATGGCCTCAAAGCATTATGGCTTTTATTCCCAACCTTCTTGCAGCTCTCCTCCTCATCAAGCACAAAAACTCTTCCTCCTTTCAGGCTATTCAAACTAACTAAATATAAGGTTTATTTGCCTTTTCAGTCCCTAGGTCATTTAGAAAGTCCATGTCCCATTCCCTCTCATAACCCTACTTCTCCATCCCCTATTGAAGAAAAAACATGGAGCATCCTTATAACTATAAAGCCACAGACCCTACAAATCCACATAATGCTTTTCTTCCCCCCTTTTAATACAAAAGACTGTTTCCAGTTTCAGGATTCTTTGCATCCATTACTTCATTTTTACCTATTTGTTTGAGTCAAATATTCAAACCCATTATGTACTTAATAGAACCTCCATAAAATCACACTCCATAGCAACCAATTCTTTTTTTTTAAAGGTCAACATATTTCCACTGTGAAAAGAATTTCAAGAACAAAACAGCTTTACTTTTGGGTTAGAAATCAGAGTTCATTACAATGATTATTTTTCAGATGAAAATGCTGTGCCAGGGTCTTCATATGCCAATGTTTGTGGGCATAGGAATTATTTGGGGCTTAGACACAGAAGCCTTCTCTCTCTCTCTCTCTCTCCCTCCCATCCTCCCTCCTTCCTTCCCTCCCTCCGTGGGGGTGGGTGTGTGTGTATCTGTTTATTGCCTAAAAAACAGTATAATTCCTGATCTTCTGATGAAAAGGTGAAGAATCTATGAAAGAGTTACAGGGGACAGAAATGAAGGGAGGGGATTGGAGGCAAAAGCTGAAAAAGAAGAAAAGTATCAGGTTGGGGGAAAACTGAGGAAAGGAGTTTCCCAGAGTGCTGCGTGAGAACCCTGGATGGAATAGGGTTGAGGTCACTGGAGAAAGTTCCAGATCAAAAGCAGAACCCCTCAATTCTGAATCTATTCTATGAACCGTGGAGCTATTTGCACCAGAATTTTATCTCCTTATTAACAAAAACACCATTTATTAAATGCCCACTCTGTGCCAGTCGCCATGCTGGGTACTTAACATGGATAAGAAGAAGAAAAATAAAAGTACTATCCATAAAAGAAGAAAATCATGATGACAGTTTCCTCTATCCAGGAGCGCCATGAACTTCATGTTAGACAAAATGGCACTTCTGTTTTGGAGAGAACTTACCTTGGGCCTTTTTGGAAGTGCAAAGATAGAGCCTATCTCTATCCAGGGTAAACACAGAGAGGGAAGTTCTCTTCTTCCAGGGTGGAAACAGAGAAGGAAATCACTACACGTACAAATAACAAGAACTTGAGTTACCACCAGAGATAAGAGAAATGGAGAGAGATGCCAGTTGGAAACTTCAGTAGCTGACACAGCAAGGGAACTAAAGAGTCATGAGCCTAGTATTCAAATTGTTTCCATGTCTACATTGTGCCTTAATTCTCTTCCATTATTACCACACCTAAAATAAAATTCTTTACATGCAAAACAGTCCTATGATGTCCACACAGCAGCAAAGAGATGTGGAAAGAAAAGGCGGCCTCAGGAGAGGAAGCAGCAGAAATGGGTCAACAAGAATTTGGAATGAGAAAGTAAGCACCAGCCCCACCCCTGCCATCTAGCTTGCTAGGACCTGGGAGCTTGTTAAAAAGGCAGAATCTCAGTTGATGGTTGTTAACCAGACTTACCGTGGTGATCATTTCACAATATATACAAATATAGAATCATTGTTTTATACCTGAAACGAATATAACATGTCGATTACACCTCAATTTGAAAAAAGAAAAAGTAGCAAAGTTTGCATTAGAAGAAAATAGATAATAAATATGTGAAAAAAAACCCAGTTTAACCTCAAAAGCAATCAAACGAATGTAAACTAAAATAGAATTCCATATTTAGGCTATCAAACTGGCATAGATTTTTAACCATGCATATTAATAGGAGAATAGGAAAAAGGGGCACTTTCAGGTATTACGGCTGGGAGTGTATTGGTACAACTTTTGTAGGGTATTTAATAATATGAAGCAAAAACCTAAAAAAAATGTTCTACCCCTGGGATTTGTTCTAAGGAAATAGAGAAGTACCCGAAGATCCACATACAAGGATATTCAGTGTGGGAAAATTGAAAACACCCTAGATTTCTAACAGTAGAATAATGTTGATAGTTCAGTGAATTGTTAGCGTGTATATATGATAAAACCTATGTAGCCACTAGAAATTTCTTTCCAAGAAAATGTAATAACTTTAAAAATACCTCTTTTGTAACAATTTTTGAAAATATTAAGATACGGTTCTTCATATAAAGCATGACATTCCTTTGATGTAGATACAAACACACTATGTACATGTATATGTATATTTGTATGTGTGTGTATATGTCTAAATAAATGTACGCTCAGAAAAAAGCCTGAAAATATATGCAAAAAATAAATGCAGAATCTTGGGCCCTCACCCCAAACCTATTGAATCAGACTCTGCCTTTTTACAAGATTTCCAAGTGATTCTCATCACATGAAAGTCTGGGCTGCACTGCTTTAGGGAACATTAAAGGAAGTGCGGGATTTCCTATAAAATTACAGCAGGGCTCACTGGACACATTCCATTTTCTGAAGCTGAGAAATTGAGAGTCAAGTACACTTGAAAAGTGATTGGGATAAGAATATCAGAGCCTTAAATCTCAGAGCTGCACTCCCTCGAAGCTAAGAACCATACACCTCTTCTCCTATTCTGCAAGGTTCCTTGGCGAGGGTGGGGATGGAGAGACCACGAAATTGAGGTCTTTCCATGTAGAAATTCAGCAGCAGCTGCTTTGGGTTGACCTGACTGAGCCACCCACAGGCGAGCTACAGGCAACTCAGGGTTTCGTGCAGACTTTCACTTACTCATCAGCCAAGCTATTCAATAATTTCCTGCATTGAGGTGAATGGAATTAGTCAACTGACTGCCAGAGCTCCATGCCCAGGGAAAGCCCAAGTGGGTGTCTGTCAAATGCTGTCCAGTGTTACTGGCTTCCTCCGACGAAAACCCTCAGCTATTTCCACCAGTGTCGTACAGGAACCAGGGATCAGCAACGTTTGCTCCTGGACTTTCCCCCAGTCCCATGCTGACAAGCCACAAAGTTCTGGGGTGGAGGGTCTTGCCCCAGAAAGATGAGCTTACACTCTACTCTTGCCTCTGGGTTGGATGACCAGTTCCTTAGACATTGGCCTAAATCTGATGCATGGCCCTAACCTAGTTTGTTAAAGGAAGTCACCTTCCCAAACATTCCGCATGAACCTCATTTTCCAGCTTCTGCGCCACAAAATATGTTGTATTTCTGAGGCCTCATCCTCTGCAGGCCAGGTCCTTTTTCCTGGAAAGTTCATTTCAGTTCTTCTGCTCATTTAGGCTCTACCCAAACTCCTGGACTCTTCCTCAAAGTCTGTCTCCTCTGACCCAAAACCCACTAGTGTCTGTCCCTCTTCTGAACTCTCCACTTGCTCTCGTGGAATTTCATTTAGCAATTACTAGAGACAACTTTTCTACTGTCCACTTGAACGGCTATTTGTATGTGCTTTGGCTTTTTAAGTTTTCAAATGATTGTTCCTAACCTGCTCTCTGGATCTTAAACTCTTTAAAGGAGACACCCGTGGCTTCTGCACACCCCCATCCCAGCAAATACACTACCCATGGCTGGTGCTCAGTGAATACTTACTCACTTGACCCGATTTAATTTAATGTTCATACTAAGTTCTTAGTATGAACATTTTCTTCTTCCACCCAGTTTCTCGCTAAAGAGGGAGATCAGAATATGCCACCACAAAAGGTGCCACATTGGCATAAGGATTAATTTGAGCTGAAGGCAATTGAGAAACAGCAGACTCAGGAAAAGCTCTCCACCTTCCCCCTTTCTGTCTAAAAACCAGGCATAGATTTCCTTTTGTAAAGGTAACAATTTTCCATTTGTAAAGGAAGTTTACATATTAGAAAGAGGGGGACAACTCTTATGGATGGAAAAGGCACTAACTTGAGTCTGCATAATAAACCTTACTACATAACCCTTATCTTTGATTAGCTTCCCCCATGTACTTACCTTCCCTTAATCTACTTCCCCTAGAAGTTCAACACTCCCTCCTTCCTTTGTCTCATTATCTATCCACAGTTTATGACTCTTTGTTAAAATGGTATCTAAGCTGCTGGGTCTAACTTCTTCTTTGAATCTTCACTTCTTTCCTACAAAGGCTTCTGTATGCACACATAATAAATTCTTTCTCTGGTAATCTGGTTTTGTCAGTTTAATTTGCAGGACCCCAGGGACTAAACCCAGGAGGGTAGAGGAGAAAGTTTTTCCTCTCCTTCATTACTTTCAATTCCTAATAGATCAGATAACTTTTAAAAAATCTTAATTAAAGGGTGATATTTTGGAGAAAAGAAAACTTACACAGAATATTATTTTCAAGTATTTAGAAAATTTTTAAAAGGGAGAGGGATTGGACAGTCACCAGAAGGTCACACTAAAGCTTGATAAACATATGGTAGTGACATTCCAGAGAGGAATGGTACACCAGGGGGTTCTGTTTGAACTGGACCATCTCCAAGTTCTCTTCCAATTTGGGGATCCTATGAAAACCAAAAAAAATATGTACTGATATTTTAACTAAACACAACCACAATCTCAGTCTTAGGAGTAGAGGTGTGTGTGAGTGCACACACGTGTGAGTGTTTTTGTGTGTGCATATCTGTTGGGGGTAGGGAGTAACATAGCTTCAGTTTTTTCCTCTTTTTCTGGAAAGCAATCGCATGACTCAATTCGAATAATTCTGTGTCATCACTGCATGTTTCCCATGAAAATACAGGTTAAGAAGAGAATAAAATGGAGAGGAGGTGGACCGGAAAGAAAGGCACTGAAACAACCACACTTCTGAGAAATGTGTCACTTTCACTCTTGCGTGGACTGACTCAGAAGGACGAATGAATCTCGGGGTTCTCCTAGTGTTCCTAGAAACGCTGTAGAACGACAGGATGAAATGGGTTTCCTGTGAGAGACAGTTCTTCATCCTTGCTGAGGCAAGGGGATGACGGACGCGTGAAGGAGAAGGTGGAGGAGAAGGAAATCAATAGAGAGAAGAGGGGAGGGAGCCGGGAAGGAAAGCGGAAGGGGCGGAGCAGAGAGCAAGTGCTCCCAGTGGGCGGGGCTCATCCCAAAGCTGCTCTGCTGCTTTTGTCCAGCTGGAGATCAAAGGAAGGTAGAGGGAAAGGACATGAAGTGAAAACGAGGACTCAGAAGGTTCTTGGCCGTGCAGACCTGAGGACTCATCTGAACTGGAGAGACGGCTTCCTGTAAATCGCACACGACCATGTCCATCACGCAGGTTTTATGCCAAGCAAGGAACCAGAGGGGACCCCACTGCTGACTTCCCTGTCCTGTGACCCTCTCACACCCACAGGTGTCCAGAGCACCCCTTCACCTAGCACCCAGGTTAGATTAGCCATTAAGACAAGGGAGATGACTCTTTCTCTTTGCTTTCTGACTCCATCATGGCTTTCGGGAGTAATCCGGTCCAACCCTCTCGCTGATGAGGGTGTTGGATGGCCTTCCTACAGACACACCTGGCGGGGGAGGCTTGCCTGGACCCAGGCTTCTTGACTCCCCCTAGTCTCCACCTGCAAATAAAGGGATCCCTCTCTCCAGCTCTTCCAGGGCCATTTTTCTCTTTAACAAAATGCTGCCAGGGGAGGAAAATAATTATAATATTAATAGCCTTACATGGTAGATAAAGCCACACAGCTTACAAAGCATTTTCATGTCCATGATTTTATCTGATTCACACAACAAACCCATAAATCTCTCCATTTCACAGGTTAAGAAATTGAGACAGAGTGCATGGAAACTGTCCAAAGCCACACAGCTATTAAATAGCAGAGCTGAAATTCAAACCCAGGCCTTCGATTCTGAGCCCAGAGAAGGATAAATAACTTTCTCCAGATGCAGGCTGGAGAAAATTTGAAACACAGGCACCCAGGGCATGGTGGGGAGTGAGGAGTTGTCAGAGGACCAGACTTGCAGGGTGAGCAGGATCTTCCAAGTGACGCCTGCCCTGGAGTCAGGACACCTGAGCCACTCTGCCCATCCTTTGAAGAGGATGGGAAATGAAACCAGTCTTCTATTTTCTTTTTTTTCTTTGATTCTGAACACTTTTTAGCCTTTGCACATTGTCTTACACACATTTATCGATGTACTAACAAGATAAATGAACAAGCAGCCAGATGGTTTCAATGACAGCTCTTAAGAAGCCTCACTCTACCAACTTTTTACCTCTGGTTCTCAAAGATTATATAGTGGTAGAAAGTTGCCTTTTCTGCATTTGCTATGTGTAACGATAGGAAGAATTTCTAAGCCACTTACGTTTCACTGAATTGCAAGTGTTACTGAAGGTATGATATGAGAAGTGAATGGTATGAGATCATAAAAATTAATTTCAAATTCTAACCAGAGTAAATTTGGCAATTTTAAAAATGTGAGAGTGGGAGTGGAAATGATATCCAATAAACTGTAATGGAAAAGAATATGAAAAAGAATGTATAGGGACTTCCCTGGTGGTCCAGTGGTAGGACTCCATGCTTCCACTGCAGGGGGCACGGGTTCAATCTCTGGTCAGGGAACTAAGATCCTATAAGCCACATGGCACAGCCAAAAAAATAAAAGAAAAAGAATGTAAATATATGTATAACTGAATACTGTGCTATACAGCAGAAATTAACACAACATTGTAAATCAACAATACTTCAATAAAATTTAAAACAAAAATCAAATGGCCCTGGGTTTGGATCTAGAATCCACCATCAACTAGCCACGAGACCCTGGGCAAACTATGTAATCTTACTCTAAACCTATTCCCTCCTCTATAAAATTCAGATCATAAAACCCACCTCACAGGATTGCAGGGAAGATTTATTGACATAATTTATGTGGTGCCTAGTCTATAGTAAGCCTTTAACCATGATAGTTGTTATTAGCAGGGCCAACCCCTTCTCACCCGTCCCAATCACCAAGTGCACAAAGAAGCTGTTTCTGGGAGTCAGAGTTTGCTTGGGAGCTTGGAACAGCATGCCTAGGTTAATTCTAACTTGCTTAGTTTTTTTTTTAATCATCAAAGTTCAACGTGACAGTTTGAATTTTTGCACTTCTCCTGTAGCAAGATTTTCAGAAATCTGACTTTCAGTTCAAAGTTTTAAAACTACTAATCCCTAAATTCCTGTTGTATATGAATCTCAGTCTCAAAACACCTGATCTGTAACTTGCTGATACCACTGGATATGTTGTGAAGTGTCACCTTTAAAACTGGTTTTAAAGTTCACCAAAAGTAAATTATAGTAGTTATATTAGGGTGGTAAGATAATTTTTTGTTCTCTGTTTTCCTAAATATTCCATGTTGTTTTATTAGTCATAATTATAGTTTTTAAAAATAGAACTATGCCCATAGTTCTAAATTCCAACTTTAGGCTATGTTTTTGGAGATTTTACCAGCTCTGTCATCGCTCTCATTCAGGACTCCATCTACTTAAATTAGTAGAATAGCAGCACAAGCTGACCTTTCTATGCCAAGGTTAAATGTTAGAAACTTAAATGTAAGAAGGCTTAGCTTGCTACAAGAGTACTTGCTGGGAGAACTATTATCAGAAGGGTAATTCTTAGCAGAGGCTAATATCCTCCTCCAGGCTATGGAAAAATACTCAGAATTTCATAGTAAAAATATTTAGGAAAAGAATTTAGAATCTTAATTCTCTCCCTTGAGGAAACACTGAAGAGAATGAGGTAGTATTCCATGTGGTTAATAATGGACCAGGCAGAAACTAGCATTCATCACCGAGGCAGCAGACCCAAAAACGAAAAGGAACTAGGCTTATATTTCAGCAAATTAAAATGGGGTTAAACAAAAATTAATTTTATTCTAAATTTTTTCTAGGAATTAAATACAATTCCTTGAGATAATTGGAAACATACTGGAGTTCCATCCACAAAATCTAGAAGCACAAATACTACTATCCTCAAAAAGTATGTTTAACAGGATGATAGACTCATTCTGACCTGCCTGCCAGGACTAACGTGTCTTCTGGGTAGAAATGACACTGGGTGTCTCATGCATTACCAGAAGGGACCTCAGAAATCACCTAGTTCAACCACCTCCTTTTCCAGATAAAGAAACCAATAAGGAAGTGGCTTGGCCAGCCTGGCACGTTAATCAGCCACTTACAGCCAGAAAGGAACTCAAACGCAGGGCCCCTGCTGCCCAGCGCAGGGCTCACTTCCTCTGCCAGCGTTAGGCTCTCCGGGGAGATTTCCTGTGCATCCAGAGCCAGGGCAAAACGCCCCACCTCCCCTCTCCCCTCCTGGGGGGCAGAAGTGGTGGCAGCCGGCTCCTGGGGAGGGAGGGGAGAAGCTGCGGGGAGGGAAGGACTCAGAGCTGGTGTGAGGATGGAACAGACGGGCAGCCAGCACACAGGTGACCCAGGCACCTGCCTGATTCCACGAAACCAAGTTTCCCCTTTGGGGAAACTTCACCCCAGAAAAAGTCTGGAGTCAGTAGGACAACTGGTGTAGTTTGAAAACTCAGGGAAAATGAGAAGAGGACAACCTATTGATTCTTTGGTTTTGGGGAGCCCTTCTCCTCTTTTTCTTCCTCCTCCTGTTGTCCTGATGACCCCACCTTGCAGGGCTCTCCTGAGGCCTGAGGTGACACTGCCCACCCTGGGCAGGCTTCCGTCCCTGGGAGACGGCTCAAGAGCCCACTGTCACAAGCCGAGGCGCAGGTCCTCCCTGCAAGACGGGCCTGAGTCAGAGCCACAGGGACCGAAGGACCGGAACCATCGAGGAAAGCGTGGAAAGGCAAGGAAGGGGACCGAGCTCGGGGATTCAACATGGGGGAAATCGTTTTAAACGGTTTTGATCAAAGGATTGTGGGTTTTTTTAAACACATCAAAATGAATCGCTTTGTTTTAGTGAAACCAGGAATTTGCGGTGATAATGGCGGTACCATGGAGTATTTCCCTGCCGGCCAGCACCTACCAGCTGCCCCCAGTCACCTCACAAGCACCCTGCAAAGGCAGGAATTATCCCCTTTTTACAGATGAATTAACCAGCAGTTCAACACTTGGAAGTTATTTGGTAAGCGGCAGAGGACTAGATTCCAGCCACACTTACCAATTCAATTGTCTGTTTTGACAACTCTCTCATACTGACACTTCGTTTATCCAGGAGGGTTAAAGAATAAGCATAAAATTTTTCAAGATACAACTGATTTCTCAAAGCCCCACAAATTATTTGAACTCTTTCAAATGGCAAACCTAAATGGAAACAGACTTCTCTTTTGGAAGGAAGCACGTGGATAAAGAAGCGTGTATTTTTTTTTCCTGGTGAATCGGGGCCACCACTGTGATCTCTGCGAAGCCACAGTGATGCCCTCAGGGGACACTGACCCGCAGACCAGTTCGCCCCTGCCCAGCAGCCTCGTTCATGTCCCTGCAGCAGGAAGAGGGGGCCTCTGGACAATGAGTAGGAATATTTCCTTTAAATGCTTAGCAACTTTCTTATGTTGCTATAAGTTGGGAAACAACACACACAAGTTTTTAGAAGGTCAACGTGAAGATTCACTGAGTTCCTAAGAGTCAGGTTATTTAGTACAATTGACATCCCTTTTGACAACTGAATACACTCTGCTACCTTCCGTTGTGGCTAAACGTGGCATTACAGCTGTGGCTGAATCCGGTGTGCACCTAATTACTCTCCCACCCTGTGCCTCAGTTTCTTCAGGTGTGAAGGAGAGAGGACAAAAGTCCTATTGACAAAGCGTTTGGCCTTTCCAGAAATGCTCATCTGAGGGGACCCTAAAAGCCCCGAGCTCCTCTTCCTACAGCACCCCTTCGGAAGCTCCCGCCTCCTCCTGATACTCTCATGGCCCCTCAGTTCCTTCCGCTCTCACTGTGTGTGCTCTCATTCGGCATATAAATCATATTTTGCAGTTTTCCACTTTTCACTGACACATTAGACATATATGTACCCCCAGCCTGGCGGCCTCCAGGGCATCAGGTCCTCCATTTGCACCCAGCACAACGCAGGACTCACTGTCGGTGTGCAACTGTGTCCAGTTCCTCCACTGGCACCACTGCCCGCTCCTTGGACTGTACTCTCTAGAGCTCTCCCAACAGGACTTGGATTTCTCATCTGTGGAAAAAACAGGAAGATGACCCTGAACTCTCACCTACTGCCTCACGGCCTCAGGGTAATGGGCTGCCCTCAGCAACAAGGGGGAGGAAGCAGCTCGCGGATCTTACGGCTGGGAACCTGCACAGCCTCTCCGCCCTGCACAGCCTCTCCTCAGAGCAGCCTCCAATCTTTGTGACCCAGGCCCCTCATCAAGTCACACTTTCTTTTTCTTTTTATTTAAGTAACCTCAAAAGTTCTTCAGAAGCTACCTAAACCATACAGGGGATAGAAGTCCCGCCCTGGCCCCTCCACAAACTTCTGTGCAAACAAACTAACAGACCCTAAGGGCTGGACAACAGGTGTTAAGAGGTTTCATAAGGGGACTTCCCTGGCGGTCTGGGGGGTTAAGACTTCACCTTCCAAGGCAGGGGGTGCAGGTTCCATCCCTGGTCAGGGAGCTAAGATCCCACATGCCTCTCAGCCAAAAAACCAAAACACAAAACAGAAGCAATATTGTAACAAATTCAATAAAGACTTTAAAAATGGCCCACATCAAAAAAAAAATCTTAAAAACGTTTCATAACGCTCCTGTAAGGGGATCTCTTAACAGGCAAGAATTCACATGATTTTGAGGCATCTGCATGTATTGGGTATTATTTCTCCATGAAGGGGCTTTGATTCCTGCTCAGAAAAGCCAGGCAAAGGGTCAACCCTCCTGGACTTTCACTCACTGGCCTCCTGAGACTGTTTGGGTTTGCAGCTTTAACCAATAAATGCTGGCATCCCTGATGCCCAGAGGCCTAACCCCCAGAGTGCAGTTGCCTGCTGCCACCTTGTGGTGACTCAGTCCAAATGCGGGCTGCCCAGCCCACAGGGAAGAGCATTCAAGGAAAAAAACCACAAATATGTCCATAAAATCACACAGTATTAAGGTCACAATGGGTAAGTTTATTCAACATCTTGGATATTTGAGTCAAAAGTACGTATAAGTCTTAACTAGTGCTACTGCAAAGCAAGCTTTCTTGGCCTTAGTACTTGCCTCAGAGCTTCTCTCCATCAGCACAGAACCACCCGAAGTCTGTTCTAGACCAAAGTGCTCGGGGGTGGGGGGATAAAAAGCCAACACAGAAAGGATGAACAGAAACCAACTGTGCCCCCCAAAATACTCAGAAGTCATGTTATCTACAGCGAACAATGGTGTGGCTTGTTTGGGGAGGGGCCATGAGGAGTGTGGTCCAGTCTTTTGCAGTGAAGATTGTCTTCATCCTGCCCACCTTCTTCTCTTTACCCCAAAGCAGCTTTCATGACCCATCCCCAGGCTTCCACCAAGTCCTGACCCTGCTTGGTCACCCGTCCTCCACTTCAGTTCAATTCAACACTGACATTCAGGGAATGAACGCATAGGCTGGGGGGAGGGGGAGGAGGAAACGGGAAGAAACTTCCTTGGCCGAACCCCACAGTCCACAGACGAGGGCCCTCAGATGAGGAAGACGATGCCCTCGGAGACCATGACCTGGTTGTCATCCTGCATCCTGCTCAGCGCAGCCTGGATCTCCGCAGAGGAGAAGGGCTCTTCGTTGTCCTGATTGATGGATTCTGTGAGGCGATTCATGCCCACCGATTGTGCGTGAGCTTCCCGGAACACCTCCAGGAGGGCCACCTTGAAGGCCTTCAACCTGCCCAGGACAGGAGAGAAAGGGTGAAGGAGCAGGAAGTGGCCCACATGCTCTCAGGCCAGATCGATGCTGGGGTCCATCCGCACAGGCATCCTCCAACTGCACAGCCCGCCCCGGATGGCCACTCCACGCCCGAGCTTCCCCCTTAAAGCTAAGCTGTTGTGTTACAGAGCTTCCTGCACAGTGAGAAATAACAGCATTTTAAAAACCAGAGGCCTCTGAGCATATGGGAAACTGGCATCCATGTACCATCGGCAGAAACGCAAACTTGGATGGCATCTTTGGGAGGCAAGTTAGTCACATGTACTACAATTTTAAAGTGCATCTCCTTTGACCCCAGGAATCCATTCCTAGAAACTAACCCCACAGCTCTTCCCCCACCACTGCACAGTGATAAATGTTAAGAATGTTTTACTGTAAACAGCAGTCTTATGAAGGGTAAATGTCCACCATTAGAAAACAAAAATAAAAATTTACACATCCATACTATGGAAACCCTGCAGTCACTGAAAAGAGATCTCCATGAGCTGATTCAGAAAGTGCTTTAGGATATAGTTCAATGGTTGTCCTGGGGGATGGAAATATACTTGATCTTAATGTTTTTTCCTAAATACTTTTCAATTTGTGCAAACTTTTTTCAGTGAAGACACTGTGTTGAGTCTGTTCAGGTATTAAAAGAAAAAAGCAAACCTTAGCCGTGGACTTACTTTGATATCCAGGAAACATAAAATTTATAGATAAAACTGCTTCTGAACCTCTAGTGGTAAAAAT
Source organism: Balaenoptera acutorostrata (assembly GCF_949987535.1). Taxonomy (NCBI): domain Eukaryota; kingdom Metazoa; phylum Chordata; class Mammalia; order Artiodactyla; family Balaenopteridae; genus Balaenoptera; species Balaenoptera acutorostrata. The sequence goes on from NC_080073.1 coordinate 82,006,978, forward strand.
TCTTTATCTCAGAACAAATGACAACTGTTCAGTGAGGAGAAAAAAAAAAATATATATATATATATATGTATATGTATCTCCTACTGAGAGGAACCCAAGGTTAAAGTGAGACAAAACTTGTCCTTGTTCTACAACCCTTCTTCCTGAACTCACAAGGGTATCGATTTAAAATTCCCACAGAGAGAATTATTTATAAAGCAAATGGTAAAACATAAACAACTGGGGATTCTGAGTAAAGAGTGTAAAGAGTTCTTTACACTATTTTTGCAACTTTTTTCAAGTTCGAAATTATCATCAGAATAGAAAATGTTCTAAAAACCCTCGGGCCTCTAGTTCTGAGCTCCGTTGATAACAGCTTTTTTCCTACCATCCTGGGGAGAGGTCTTCCCTACTCACCTGGATTCACTCAACTCCACCTTCTGGGACTCCTTGGTCTCCTGTGAGTCTGTCGCCTTTGGAGTGTGCACTTGAGGGGGAAAGGGTTGCAGAGAGTGGGAGGACAACAAGGTGAAGCCATGTCCACAGACCCCAGAGGCCCCTCTCCAACCCCGCCCTCATGAGCCTGCAACACTCACTCCTGGGGCCCTCGGGGCCGGCTAGGGCAGGCGGGGAGAAAGGCCTCAAGTCAGGCAGGGGACCCTCAGCAAACGGGATCTGGGACGCTCACGCCAGGCTTGGCAAAGAGCACAATTCACCAGGGAGGAAGCAGACAAGGGGGCAAAACTTATTTCCAAAGTTCTGACTGAGTTTCCTGGGATTCTCGTGGACACACCTCTTAGACACAGGGTCCCAAGGGGGGAGCCCACTGGGAGCCCACCAGCAAACGCAATAGGCAGAGCACTGAAGGGTCAGCAGTCAGGGACCACCTCTGTACCACTAGGGGCCGCTCGCTTACCCTGAGGCATCTCCTCCTCCGTGTCGCTGAAGTCGTAGGGGTCATAGGAGTCCCCATCCTTGGCATCCGAGTGACGGGTCTTCCTCCTAAAATGCCCACAGCAGTTAAGAGACGGGCTTTGGTGAGCTCTGTCCTGCACCTCTGACCACAGAGAACCATCTACAGTCCAAATGGAACACTAGGCCCAGGCCTGTACAAACTGCTGCCTTTTCTGAAAGAGACCAAAAGTCTCTGGACTGGAGCACAAGCAGGCCCTGCTTCCCAATGCTCCTTCCCTGTCGCCCACCCTCATAAATTCAACCACAGGTGTGAGAGGAGAAAATAACCTGGAGGAAAGACTTCTGAAATGTGGACTCAACAGCCTCTGAGCGGGTTACTGCTCCTCTACTTAGCCCTTCCCTAGCAGGAAAGAGGCCAAAAGCTTCACACCGAGGACAAAGGGGGCTGTCACCCTCTCTGCTCGAGTCACCTCCACCCTCTGACTCACTGCAGCATTGGTCTGGTCACCCTTCCCCGCAGCCCTGTCCCCCTCCGCCCCTCCCCAGCCCTAATCTAAGTCTTTCATCTCCTTCCTCTGCGCCCCATCCGACCTCTTCCTCTTCTGCTCTTGGTCCTCCTGGCTTTTCTCTGCTTCATCTTCTGTCTCCGATTCATCCTCACTTTGCTTCTTACGTTTCTTCTCCTTCTCGAGAACCTAGGACCAAGCCACACGTGGGTGGGCAGGAGGGTCACAGATGCCGGGGACTGAGTACAGAACAGTCCCTCCTGCACCATCGATAGCAGTGACTCTCTGGGTCTGATGACCTGGCCTCTCTCATTCCTGAGTCCAGGACCAGGGGCAGGGGGTCGGCTGCGACCCACCCTTAAATCTGCTGGAGGCTGGGCGCCATACCCTTCTCATAGTGTGTGCTCACGGAGCGCTCACTGAATACAGAAATGAGTGCAAAAAAGTTTATCCCACAATGGTTAGGTGGAAAACAATTCATTTCTTTACAGATCAGGTGTTTAATTTAAATTTAAGACAACCCCCATGCTAGCAAAGAGATTAAGTCAGGGGGAGGCCAGTGGAAAGACGCTGCTTTCTCCCAACAACGCAGATACAGGCGTCAACCGTGCACGGCTGTGAGGCGCGAGCACCGACAATTCACTCAGAGGCGCCTCAGGCCCAGCACCCGGATGCTCACCTTCTTGAAGTAAGCGTACTGGACCAGCTCCACAGCCTCCTCTGCGTCCTGCAGGTCCACGGTCTTGCTCATGCGGGCCTTGGCGTGGGCCGTGGCCAATCGAATCAGAGTTTCCAGTGTCCGGGCTGTCACTGGAGACGTCTGGGGGAGAAGACAAGGGGGGTCCACTCATCCAGGATCCCCCCACGGCATGCCGGTCATGCCCGTCACTCCCACCGCACAGAGAGGGAAAGACTCCACCAGAAAAGCTCTGGAAAAACCAAGCCATGGAGCCAGAAAAAGTAGGTAAAATTCAGAAAGATAAAAACAGCCAAGGAAACATGACTGAGAGAGGGCTGAGAGAGGGAGAACGAGGTGAATGGGGAAGAAGACGATCTAGCATCTTACAGCTGGAGAGGATAGTGAGAAGAAAAACCTTTGCCGCAGGCCTGCAACGCGCCAGGATCCCGCTTTTATGTTCACTGTGTCAGTCAACGGCCTTAATAACCTGGAGCAGCTTTACAGATGAGGAAAATGGGACTCGAAGAGCTTCCAATAATTTGTCCAATGTCACACTATGGGGGTGTGAGAGAGGTTATCTGAGGACAAACTTTCTAAAGTTGGGTAAACTCACTTAGGTCCAGAGGAGAAGCAGAATTCTGACATGTTCTTATCAAGTGGTTCCCAAAGGGGTGGATGTATCCCAAATGGGGGTGGTGGAGGGTTCATCTTTTTAAAATGCTATTGTCTGAACGGCATCCCTGGTCTAACGGATCAGAATGTCTGGTTTAAGACTGGACATGTGTACTTTTAAAAAAAAGGGAATTCCCTCCCTGGCGGTCCAGTGGTTAGGACTCCACACTTCCACTGCCTAGGGCACAGATTCAATCCCTGGTCAGGGGAACTAAGATCCCACAAGCCACGCAGCGCAGCCAAAACAAAAAAGGTTTCAGATGATTCTGATGTGCCCTCCTAGGTAAGCAGCCCTGACATTATCCAGGGAACCTTCTCATTTTATGGGTTGAAAAACTGCGACCTGGGAGGTGAAAGGATGTGTACAAGGTGCAAACGTTACTGAAGCCCTGGGGTCAGAGCCCAGGGCTGGTTCTTTCCACCACACCTCCCGTCCCCCATCCTATGATGCTTCAGGGATGCATCTGGTCACTTCTGCTTTCTAGTTTTCTAAATTATCACTTACAGCCAATCTGACATTCAAAAACAAATACATTCATATTCAAATAAATTCACCAATTTTTAAAATGATTTAGAAAGCTACCAGAGTATGTAGCTTATACATTCCATCATAAACTCCAATTCTTTTTTTTTTTTTCCCGCCCCCAAACTCCAATTCTTGAATAACCTAAAGCTGATGAAATCCTAGCCTACACGAGCAGAACTACAGAGCCCAAACTGAGAGATTGACCAATCCCACTAAGACCACAACTAAGATAGTGTGTTGTATTCAGTGAGAGGGTCTTTGACACACTGGAACACATTCATGTGACAGGAAAAACAATTAAAAAGACAGGGGGCTGTTTAATCTGAAGAAAATAAGTCATACACAGTCTCCAGAAAACAAAATTAAGGCCCATGGGTAGAAGTCACGGAGAAGCAGGTTTAAGCTCAATAAATAGAAGAATATTCTAACATTTCAATGCAGTGAGGTACTAGGCATGCTGTCACTGGAGGTGTCAAGGAAGTCCCAGCAGGAATTCCAGAAGATGGAATTCTTGTCTGGGTGTAAGTCTGGAATAGATGATCTGGGGTCATGTCTGAATCCAAGAGTCTATGTCTCTATCACATCATGATGGTTTGGGACCTGGGTCTTTCTGCTGTGAAATCCTACCTATATAAACTACATTGCCCCAAAAGACTTCGATAAATCCACGGGCAGGTGTATTAGGTTTCTAGAAATAGCCTTGGATGATCATCATGGCTACCCAACTCCTAATTTTTTTTCAAAGTCCAGCCCAAACATCATACCCTTTGGGAATCCTTCCCTGACATTCATATCCCTTCTGGAAAGTCTAAAGGAAAAATTAACAGCTTCTGCATCTACACTCCGTCTTTCACATTCATTCCCCTTTGGGTACTACACTGTGGTATATACTTATAAATATGTATATATGACCTTTTCATCTACCTTCTGCCTCCCGGGCCCAGGACTGAGCTCTTGGGGGACTGCATGTAAGAACAGAGACTCATTCAGTTCCCAGAAGTCGCTCACGTTTGCGGAATGTTTTTTTCTTTTTTTGGCCATGCCGCACGGCTTGCGGGATCTTAGTTCCCCAACCAGGGATCGAACCCATGCCCCCTGCAGTGGAAGTGCGGAGTCTTAACCACTGGACTGCCAGGGAAGTCCCACATGTTTGCTGAATGAATCACAGCTTCTGGAGGCCAATGTCATCTGAACTCATGAGAAACACGTTAGCTCTGGGGTTCGCATTGCATTTTCCTTTGTAAAAGGAAATGATTACAGTAGTGTAACAGGAAGCCCTTCAGGCCAGAAAGAAAAAGGTAAGGAATCACTAAGTTAAAATGCTTCCAGTGCTCCCAGGGAGTGGGGACTCCCTCCGCAGCCTCACCCTGAGGGGCTCCAGTCACCCTCCGGTCACCGTCCCACAGGCAGGCTCACCCTGGCGGTATCCGAGCCCATGCTGTCCTGGCTGCGCAGGCATGAGTACTCCTCCGCGATGTAGGCGGCCGACTCCTGCGTCAGGACGGGCTTGATGATTTTGGCCACGTGGATGTACTTCCTCATGAAAGCCGCACTCACCATCTTCTCCCTGGACCCGCACACAGCAAATTTCACTCCCCTGCCACAGCCCAGCACCTGCCAGGGGTCGTAGCCTTGCCCCTCCTCAGGGAAGTCAAGGTCACGTGACAGAGCAGAGAGACAGCCTGGAACCCAGTGTCACAAACCCCATTTATACACAACATGGACAAGACCCTCTCACATACTTTTATTTAATTCTATGGTGTTACTTAGGTACTTGTGAAGTACTTGTGAAGTAGGTAGTTTTGGTACAAAGTGTTATCTGTCCTATTTTATCAGTGGGAAAACTATGGCTCAGAGAATCTTAAGTGGACTCAAATTTCATTTTCTGACTCTAAATTCCACGTTCTTAAACCAATAGGTTTGAAGATTACACTATGCTTCCGACTGCACCAAGGCCAAAAATAGAGAAATGGGATCTCACATGTCAGGCACTGAGCACAAGTCTCCTTTATCCAAATCCACTTGCAACCTTTCCAGTGCTTGTGATCTACTGCCCCTTCAACAAAAGCTCACCACGAATAGCCACGAGACTTGTGCAACACTTCACGTACACGGGTAACATGACACACCCACCATCAGTTAGATGGGTCGTCAAAGCCTTCCATTTTAGGAAAAGACCAGAACCTAAGCTTGATCACCCACATAGACAAGGCAAGTGGCTATGAAAAAGGGTGCATCTGTGGATCCAGAAGAGAAAACGGGCCCCCATGATTACACCTCCAAGCATGATCTTGGCCTGGGCAGCACATATAAACACGCTCTACACAAATCTCAGGTTCCCTCCAGGAAGAGGTGTGAAGAACACTCACTTCTTTTTCTTGGCCCCATGCAGAAGGCTATCATGCTTCTCGTAGATCTGGGTGTCCTGCTGGTCTTCCTGGCTAAAGTTGGGATCCTCCGTGGCCAGGATATCCACGGCACTCCCTAGAGGCATAGCTGGAAAACCAAGTCGGGAGAAAGAATAAGAAAGAGCTGAACCCAGGGGAAATTGCTTCTTCTGAAGAGATACAAGACTCACAAAGCAAGGACCCAGAAGGAAGCAGACACGTGAGCCCCACAAACAAGGAGGCAGAACCATCTGGCCCACAGAAGATGCTCAAAGGTGTTCCCAGACCCTGAAATGGACAAGAGACACACTGTAGGAACCAGGGAGGTGAGGGCACCTTCCACATCACCCCAGACGCTACCACGCCCACCAACCCCAGGCTGGGTCTGAGAGCGCGGCCTGTGTCTAGGTGCCCTCCCCTCAGTCAGCCTTTCTCTTCCCCCGGCCTCACCGTCACCATCCTGCTCGCCGGGCGCCCGGTAGCGGTGCATTCTGAGGACGTGGTCTGAGATCTCCCGATCCTGCTCGGGATCCATCTGATCCAGCATGATGAAGAGGAGGTCGAATCGGGACAGCAGTGAGTCCTGCAGCCCGATGTTCTCCATGGGGGTCTTGTACTGATCATACTGGGTGGGGAACACGAGAAAAAAGGAGAGTGGAGACAACAGCAATGGGAAGAAAGAACAAGGAGGCCGGATTGGTTATGTGAGAACAGAAGACCAGACCTTCAAATGCAAAGCGAATAAGCAGTGAAGATGTAAAGCATTTGCAAGCTACTAAGAAACTGAATTCATCTCCTCTACGTGCAGCCCTCCTCTAACTGACGCTCAGCTGACCTGAGCAAGCTCAGAGCCCCAAGACTTTCCTTCCAAGCAAACAGAGCCCCACCTCCTTGCTCCGGTGCCTCTAGCAAGCTGACTGTGGGTCTCAAAACCAGCCTTCTTGGGCTTCCCTGGTGGCGCAGTGGTTGAGAATCTGCCTGCCAATGCAGGGGACACGGGTTCAAGCCCTGGTCTGGGAAGATCCCACATGCCGCAGAGCAGCTAGGCCCGTGAGCCACAACTACTGAGCCTGCGCGTCTGGAGCCTGTGCTCCGCAGCAAGAGGCCGCGACAGTGAGAGGCCTGCGCACCGCGATGAAGAGTGGCCCCCGCTTGCCACAACTAGAGAAAGCCCTCACACAGAAATGAAGACCCAACACAGCCATAAATAAAATAAATTTTTTTAAAAAAACCCAAAAAAACCCAGCATTCTCCTTTCCAAGCTTTACTCTGCTCCTCACTCCCAGGCAGGACCAGCTCTGGAAGATGAGTCCCTCTTCCCTACCTATTATGAAGACATGACGAGCTGGCTAAGCCAGAAACACCTGGAACCTCTGGCTTCCTTACTCAGAAGGTACTGGGTAAAGTCTCAACAAAAACGTGTGATAATCTATAAACCATAATGCCTTAAGGATCAAGGGAGGTTTTCCTGGGACTCAAGAACGCCTATACTCTTATCTTTCAACTCTGGGCCTATGAGCTGATGCCTCCCCACAGTCAGAGGCCTGACAACCTCGTAGGTAACATTAACGATTCTGACCACGTTCACATTTCAGGACCCGCCATCTTCTCCCTACGTTCCCCAGAGAAATTCTTCAGAATGACGTAACACGTTACCATTAATCTAAAACTGTATGGTTCTCAACCCACACTATGCATTAGAACCAACCTACGGAGCCTTTCTAAACCATAGCTACCAAGAGCCCCAACCCAGAGATTTGGATTCAGAAACTCTGGGCTGGGGACTAGGCACCAGTATGTTTAAAAAATGCCACCAAAACAGGTATTCTCATTCACTGCAGGATCATAAATTGTCAGAGCACAGCATGGGCTCTGGGTTCGAATCCTCTCTGCCATTTTCTAGCTTGTGACTCTTGAGCGAGTTACTTAACCTTTTATGCCTCCATTTTCTCATCTGTAAAATGAGGATAATACCTACCTACCTCACAAGGTTATTGTGAGAGTGAAAGGAGTTAATAAATATAAAGCATCTGTAAATATTAGTTAATAGTATTATAATGGTACAATCTTTAAAAGGGGCAATTTGGCAATCTCTACCATAAAAATGCATGTAACTGTTAATCCAGCGATTCCATTGCTAAGTATTCATTCCCAAATGTTTAACAAAATGCACATAAAGGGATGTTCACTGCAGTTTCATTCATAATAGCAGAGGGGAAAGGGAAAACACCAAATGCCCATCAATTGGAGACTGGTTAAACAAATTATTATAAGTCCATACAATGGAATACTAGACAGCTGCTTAAAAGAAAACAAAAACACAACGCCTAAACTCAGCAAACCCAAAGCTGGATAAATATAAAAGATTACACCTAAGCACATCATAGTCATACTAAAAAACAAAGATAAATAGATTAATTCTTAACAAGGAGATAGTGTATTTACTGGCACACGATAAAGTTTTTGTTTCCTGAAACACTCAAGAGCTGTCAGTGGTCATTTCTTGGGAAAGGAACAGGAGAGAGAAGGCAGGCTATTAATTTCCTTATTATATCTCTCTGCTCTGCTCATAAATCCTCCGACCATCTGCATGCAGTACTTTTATTTCAGTGTCAATGTAGGTTACCTGGGTTGTGAGGCTGCAGGTCACTTTTGTTTTCTTCTTTGTATTTTTAAAAACTTATTTTAAATAAATAACTTTCCAGGGTATTCTGACATGGATGAACGGGTGAGGAACCACTGCCCTAAACCAAGGACAGTAACAAGATGACAAGCTTACTTTAGTCTGTGGCCTGTTACTCCCCAGGTCACCTGGAATAAACTTCGCAGCCCAGTCACTCAGCAAAACCAAATGAAGGTGAGGACAACAGCTGAGTGCCTGGTCCCACTCACCCTGCCGTAGACGGGGTTGGCAGCTGCCAAAACACTGCAGCGGGCATTGAGCCGAGCATGGATGCCGGCCTTGGCGATGGTGACTCGGCCCTGCTCCATCACCTCATGGATGGCCGTGCGGTCCATGTCAGACATCTTGTCAAACTCATCGATGCAAACCACGCCTCGGTCAGCCAGGACCATGGCCCCCGCCTCCAGACGCCGCTCCCCTGGGAGGTGGGGAGGGAAGAACACACACTACCATCCAGGTTGTAGGGGACAGGGCTAGATGCCAACCTCCTTCCTAAGCACCTCGCACTGCCATACATGAGAACGAGAGTGTAGTTAAGAGGTGTCAGCTTCTAGACTCAGAGGAAACCCTGGGGTCAGCTTTTCAAGCTCCTATCTGAACAGTATTCCTTGTCCCACTTTGATACCTAAGCAGCTAGCCTCCAACACACTTCCTTCACAGACTTCCTCTCTTTATCCTCATCTTCAAGCCATTTCCCAACTAGATCTCTGTTCTCTTTTCACTGGTCTTCAAATCCCTTCCTCTAACATGTAGAGCCGTACAATCTTCATCTTTATTTCCCTTCAAATGTCAGAAGCTTTCTCCTTCACAGCTCTTTCCAACAGCCTTCCAGGAGACATTCTTGTCACTAGAGGGCCACCCAAACATTTCAATAATTCACCCATTGTTGCCAGATACTTGGTCCTCTCCAATCTGGCCCACACTAACCTCTCAAGTGTATCTTCCCAACACAGGCCAGCGCCGGGAGCAAGCTCAAACCACCTATGCTCATCTCACTGCTGGACCTCTGCCAAGGACCCTTCCACCCGTACCTGTTTCCTGGTCTGTGGTGACAGCGGCCGTGAGACCCACTCCAGACGAGCCCCGGCCGGTGGTGGGGATGGCCCGAGGTGCGGTACACAGTACATACCGCAGAAGCTGGGACTTGGCGACCGATGGGTCTCCTGTAATGGGACGGGGCAGCAGTGACTCTTGGAAACTCCCCTGTCCCCCAGCAAGTGCTGCTTTTCTAGCACAGCTCTTGACACAATAGAAATATATAGTAACAGGTTGTTAATATTATTTCTTTCCCTTTCCCATTCACAGAAGAATATATTTTAGACATTATAAATCAGGAACCCCAGAAATAATAAAAATAACTTTAAAAATTCATTTTAGACTTTTGCCCTTTGATGGGACTGAAATACAGCCAGGTACAGACACACAATTTGACAGATGATAGATTCCTGCAACCACACCCCACAGGGGGAGACCAGGAGACTAAAATCCCCAACACCGTACCTATTAGAAGGATATTGATGTCCCCACGGATGTGGCTGCCATTCTCTAGGTCTCGTTCCACTCCTCCCAAGAGCAAGCAGAGGATTGCCTTTTTGACATAGTCATGCCCATGGATGCTGGGGGCCAGCGACTTGGCCAGCTGGTCAAAGATATCCTGGAGGAAGGACAACCACGGAGTGAAAAGCCTAAGGAGCCTCCGTGGGGTTGGATGAACTCACTTCATACTTCAGCCCACAGAAGATGGTTGAAGAAATACACTGTTCTTAACTGTAAAAGCTTCTTCTCTAAGACTTTCACACCCATCAGAGCATTATCAGAACAGACACAGAGGAAGCCTGGATTCCAAAACCTGCTCGGAGCTTTAATCTTTAGGAAAAAAAGTGTTTCCAGGCTCCAAACATTTTAGGTTTAATAAGAATATGTACTATGCTTCAGCAGTAACCTCTGTCACACATGCACAGCTTTTGTTCAATTCTAAATGTGAACATTCTGTCTTTAAAAGGAGAAATTTTTTAAAGAAAAATAAATTAGAGAACTAAAACAAAAATAACATATTTTATCTTTAAGTAACAATGTATCACTGGTGTATTCCATATAGACTCCTTGGTACACTAATATTCTAACTCCTAATATTTGTATTAGGTTCACTTAGCAGGTAGCACAACAGAAATATTAAAGAAAAACAGCAAAAACACCCTTTTGCTTACTGACTCAAAACTAGAAGCTGGGGGCTTCCCTGGTGGCGCAGTGGTTGAGAATCTGCCTGCTAATGCAGGGGACACGGGTTCGAGCCCTGGTCTGGGAAGATCCCACATGCCACGGAGCAGCTGGGCCCGTGAGCCACAATTGCTGAGCCTGCGCGTCTGGAGCCTGTGCCCCGCGACGGGAGGGGCCGCGATAGAGAAAGGCCCGCGCACCGCGATGAAGGGCGGTCCCCGCACCGCGATGAAGAGTGGCCCCCGCTTGCCGCAACTGGAGAAAGCCCTCGCACGAACCGAAGACCCAACACAGCCAAAAATAAATAAATAAATAAATAAATAAATAAGAAAATCCTAAAAAAAAAAAAAAAAAACTAGAAGCTGGCACCAAATACTTCAGAGAAAAAGCCTTGACCTTCCTCCTGATGCAGTACAAAGATGGCCACGCCCAAATACGACCCTAACAAATCCATCCCCACCCTCAAATCCCCAAAGGACGCCAGACCTTGGAACGGGTTTTACTGAACTTCTTGATCTTGGCTATGTCCTCAGCAGAGAAGGAAGGCTGAACGTCCTTGCTCATCTGCTTCACGTTACAGGCAATCAGGACAGTCCTGGGACAGAGAGGACAGTAAGAGGCTATTTTCAATTCCTAACACCAAAGCCTTCTTAGGCTCCTAACCTAGAACAGCAAATCATAAACAAAGAAAGAAAAGAAAAAACAGAGAAGCAAAGCTGTTCTGAATTCAACTACTTATTCTCTTCATCTAAGACACAAATATGTTGATGGTGCCTCACCCTGGGAATTTACCTCCTGCTGACCCACAGAGCTTGGGACAGTGTATGGGAGGGAGATGGGAACATGCAAGAAACCCCCAGGTAAGCCAGGAGGCTGTAACCATGTGACCAGTAACTCCCACTTCTAGCATAAGACAGTATGGCGAGTTTTATCTCCCAGGCAGGTAGAGTGTTTCACCGGTCCAATGTAACTCTGGGGAAGATGGCAAACTGGAGAAAGATTGCTACCAGAATGTACTCTGCCGGCAGCATTCCAAACACCTCAGGACGAACCATCTACCTGAAGGTCCCTGAAGTGTAGCCTCCCTTCTTTCCAGGAAGGCAGCGGTAGGTCCCCACCACCTGGACCCGGTCACCGGGCTTCACTCTGTCTACCAAGTCATCATCCAGTATGACGTCCACAGAGCGGGGAAGCTGGCCAGCAGGGGCCTTCTCCGGCATCTCCTGGATGGTGATGATCTGGTGGTCTTTGTAGACAGAAAGGCCGTATTCTGTCTCAAGGGGATTGTTTTCCTCATCCTGGAAAAGGCACACGGAGAGGCAGTCATCTCGACCCTGTCTTAGAATGCCACACTCGTTTGTTGTAGGAAATAAATATAATTTGTAGATAAACCTCACGAGATTAGTATCCAGGAACAATAAACCCCAAATATCTTCTCCAGTTTTTTCCATTCCTGTCTGTTCTAGTTACCAACCATCTAATGGAAGGGGTGATCTACAGCCAGAAGGGACCACGGCTGTATTAACATCTATACTGAGATCCTTACTTCCCCTATGCTATGACTCGGTATTTCTACTCCTAGGTAATACCCAACACAAATGTTCACCCAAAGCCACACACTACAATGTTCACAGCAGCACTATTCCAAATAGCCAAAATCTAGAAAATATCCTAATGCCATCAACAGAATGGTTAAATAAGTGTGGTATAGCCACATGAGTGAATACTACACAGCAGTGAAAACGTATGGAGTACACCTATACACATGGATGAAACTCAAAAACATATGTTGAACAAAAAAAGCCCAACGCAGATGAGCATTTAGATAAAATATAAAAACAGGGAAAAGTACTCGAAGCTGCTAGATGTCAGGATCTCGAGAGCAGTGTGGCCTCAAGAGGGACTTCTGAGCACTAGTAAGGTGCCATTTCCTGCTTTGGATGCTGACTTTATATTCAGCTTGTAAAATTTCACTGAGCTGTACACTTATGTAAGCTTTTCTGTATATTAAACTTCAATAAAAACATTTTAAAGTTTTACTTCCTCGCCATTTGAATTTTCTAGAAACACAGCAGCTATCACTTGTGGAGTGCCTACTATGTGCAAGGCACTGTGCTGTAACTTCACGAAATTATCTCATGTAATCATCACAACTCAGTCCCCAAAGCTGGTATTTTCCACACTTTACAAATAAGGAAACTGAGGCTGGGAGAGGTTAAAGAAGTTCTCCATGGTCACACAGTAAACACCAAAGCCCATGCTCTTAAGAACCACACTTGACAACCTCCAGGAGACCTGGTCTGGTGTATTTCAGGTCCTGAGCAAAGAAGCTTGGCCACAGCAATCAGCAGAGTACCCCTGAGTAATTCCTCGAGAATAAATTCTAGAAAGTAGGGATCTTAATGAAGAAGAGAGCCGGGTGACTGAGGAATGCAACTGGCCTGAGAGTAAAAAGACAGGCTCCTTTCCTCAGGGCCATCACTAACTGGAACATAAGCAACCTCGCCGAGCCTCACATTTCACCTGAGATAGACTAAATGGTTCTCAAGTATGACTCAGTTACAATTCTAAGAAACTCAGTCTTGTTTATATGTTACGATTCCTCCACCAGTTGATAAAACTGTAGACAAGGACTGGGTCTTCTTTATATCTGTGTCCTCCTCAGTGCCAGACAATCCTTTGGATACAGTCGCTCTCAATTAAAATTTGATGGCAGGGACTTCCCTGGTGGCACAGTGGTTGGGAGTCCGCCTGCCAATGCGGGGGACGCGGGTTCGGGCCCTGGTCCGGAGGATCCCACGTGTCCCGGAGCAACTGGGCCCGTGCACCACAACTACTGAGCCCGCGCTCTACAGCCCGCGAGCCACAACTACTGAGCCTACGTGCCACAATTACTGGAGCCCATGCGCCGCAGCGAAGACCCAATGCAGCCAAAAATGGATGAATAAAAAGAAAACAAATAAAAGCACCTATATAAAAAAAAAATTTGATGGCAGGGACAGGCAGGGATAAAATGTGTTCAGACATCAAGTAATCAGTATTAGTCATCTTCTTTTGTCTCTAAGTAAGAAGACCTCACACCATCCTCAATTCAGAACCAATCTGAACACCAAGACTAAAGCCATTCTCTATGTCAACCTTCTCTCAAATCCACAGTAAAATATTTGCAGAGATTTCAGAGTAACATTACTGCCTAAGTATTTTTCCATATTACTCTAAGTAGATTACAAAATCATACGATATTATAACTTTGCTAAAAGATCAACGTACATTAGATGACTTTTATTCCTTCTTTCAATTCTTCCATAATTTTCCAAATTTTCTAAAGAGAATATTTTTTCTTTAAAAAACAAAAAAGAATTGTGGACTTTCCATATTAAACTCTGACTAGCAATCAATCTTTCCTTCAGATTAACCCTTACTTTTCACCCTATTCACATCTAGAAGAAAGACTTCACATATTACCCAATTACTTGCATTAAAACAGACATCTTTGAGCCCAACCTCTAAAGAGGTCCAATCAATTCATCCTCCTCACCTTGGTAGGATAGACAGAGCTGGACGGAAAGGCCACCAGGGTGGTGAGATCAGAATAACGTCGCTCTATGGTCTTCTTGGTAGCAGGACAGTAGTGAACACTGCGGACGACTTTGGGACGAACTAGAGAGCCTAGGAATGGAAAGTCACCCAACTAGACAGTGAGAAGGAGGATCTAACCCAGGCAAGCCCATGATGACTCCAAATACTGTGTTCTTCCAACTAGTTGAGCAATTTCAATACTCCCTGTCATTAATTCACTTTTATACCTAGAACAACACCATAATCCAAGTAAAACTTCAAGTACAGCTGATCCTGACTGAGAAGAAGTAGGAGTTCAGGGTCAGAATGAGGAGACGGCCAAGAGCCAAGCCTCCTCCACTCTCAGCAAACTTCATCGTTCTGCTGGCACAGGTGGTCACTCAAAGTCCCCCTAGTTACTGTGCAATACTTGAGCTCCTCCAAGTTTCACCCCGTAATTTCAGTGCTCCACCTTTCTGAAGCCATTAGCTCCCCAACTCTACTCCGCCTCTCCTGCCTTCCAGCCCCCCAAGCCTATGCCACCTCCATTCCGTTAGTCCCCCACTTTAGCCCACTCACATTTAGTGACAATGCCCTCCAAACAGACGACACAGCTAAGGAAGCCGGAGGTAAGAGTCCGGGGAGAGACATGCTTGGAGCCAAAGCTGCCCTCCAAGCCTATATAGAACTCCTCATACTGCTTGGCATACGTAGCATCAATGGAGGCCACAAAATCCTTCAGTGCCCGCTGGAAGGCAACCAGCTCCTCAAAGGCATTGCTCAGGAGGCTGCAGACGGGCGAGAGAAAGAATCATTAGGCAGAGAGGGCAGAACTCAAAAAACTGACCCACAAAACGGAAGTGGGTCATTCTTAGATCATCAGAGCTTTTTTTTTTTTTTTTTTTTTTTTAAAGAAATTCACGTTCTTTTATTTATTTATTTATGACTGTGTTGAGTCTTCGTTTCTGTGCGAGGGCTTTCTCTAGTTGCGGCGAGCGGGGGCCACTCTTCATCGCGGTGCGCGGGGCCTCTCATCGTCGCGGCCTCTCTTGTTGCGGAGCACGGGCTCCAAACGCGCAGGCTCAGCAGCTGTGGCTCACGGGCCCAGTCGCTCCGCGGCATGTGGGATCTTCCCAGACCAGGGCTCGAACCCGTGTCCCCCGCACCGGCAGGCAGACTCTCAACCACTGCGCCACCAGGGAAGCCCGATCATCAGAGCTTTGATGGCAAAATCTAGCTTCTACTTTCTCCTGCCATCCTACAAGGCCCAGTACAATACATCAGAACTGAGGGTCAACTTTTAATTCAATGATGGAGAAATGACACTCAGTTAAACGTGGAAGGAGGAGCTCTTGAGAAGAAAATGTCCACCACCTTCTTTGGGAAGAGATAAAAAAACACAAGAGCTGGTGAGACACTCAGGGCTTCAGGGTCAAAAACATTTCATCCAGGTCCTCTCCTGTGAAGCCTGCTCCAATCCAGGGAAGAGAGGGGAGCCATTCTCACTCAGGGCCAGTATGTGCCCTTGGAGACCCCCAGCCACACTCACCGGTTAGCCCTTTTCTCGTTTTTCCTACGCAGGTCATTCACGTTGACAATCAACCGGTACTGGTTGTCACTGATCAGCTCCCGAACTTTGCTTTGATAAATTCCCTGGTCTTCCTGCAAAATAGCCACCGCATGCCACAGCAGCCACAAATTCAAAAATCAGATGTTTTTAAACAGAGGCAGCTCTCACGGCAAGAAAAATATATCCATCTCTGCGGCACACCTGAACCCCAATTTCCCCCACGTTTTCACTCACTAGCCTCGGATTCCAAATACGCCCTAAGAGGCCAGTGTATGAATTATAATGACTTCCTCAAGGTCCATATTATTCCTATTATCACCAACAGCTCTTCTGTGTGCAGTCATTTCTCAACCTTTAATGGGGAATTACAACGAGCTCGTAAGTCTACGAGGACAACAAATAAAAACTTTGTCAAACTCCGGACCTAGGAGTAGGGAGCCTTAGCTACATTTACAAACAGCACTATCAACACTTCATGATTTTTTTTACCAACATTCCACGGCTGTCAGTCTTAAATTGCATGTAAAACCCCCTTTATCTGCATACCAATACTCTTTCTCCGCAACCCTCTAGATATGGAAAAAGACTGCGGCCAAATCTCCGGTTAAGAAGTCAGTCACTAAAACCTGGGGACCCTAAAACGCGGCGGGTCACTACCGTTTTCCTGCCGTCCTTCCCCTCACCCTCCCCTCAAATTAAGAGAGCAGGGAGTCATCAACGTGGTCTTTGCAGCTGGTTTGCACTTGGAGGAAACCTGTTGCCTTTCGCGAGACCCGGCCACAATTTGTACCTGGGAAAAAGTCACAGGATCGCTTTTAAACACTGACTCCGCCTCTAGGAAAGCTACGAGATCAGGGCGGAAGGTCCCGAGCCGCTGCCCCCCCCGCCGCAGCCTGGAGCCCCGCGGCCTGCCTCGGCCCCTGCGCGGCCCTGAGGCTCCCAGCGCCCTAGTCTCGAGACCCGGAGCCTCTCTCACCTCGTCGTCCAGGAAGTCCAGGTAGTCTCTCTGCGCCTCTCTCAGCTCCACATCGTCCAGCACCACGGTCCCCGCCATGCTCGCCGCACGGAAACTTCTGCCGCCAAAGCCGTGCGGAAGGCCCTTAGCCCGACCCCGCCCCGGCGCGAAAACTTCCCAACTTTTCCCGCCAAGAAACGTAACCTCGAGGAAGGGGCGGGGTATCTTGGTGGGTATTTACATTCTGATTGGCTGAATCCTCTCACGCGAGAAAAGAGAGTATCCAATCGAGAGCTGCTTCTCCGAGATTTCCGCGCGGCGCCTCGCTGTGGCGGGAAATGTACCATCCGGGGCCCTCTCTGCTCCGCCCTTACTGACGGGAAAGCTGACCAATAGGACGAGAGGATGCTCGCGGAGCCCGGTCATTGGGCAGCCGGAGAGCCGGCGTGACCTGGGAGCACTGCATTCTGGGAGTCGTAGTCTTTCCTCTTTTTTCCGGATGTTTTATAGGGGTTTTTTTTTTTTTTCAAGTTGTGGTTCCCTGACCTGCCGCAGAGTAAAGAAACTCAGCCCGGAGATTGGACTGAAAGTAGACTAGACGTGAGAGCGTGGAGGTTTAGAACGCAGGGAAATACAAACATAAAGGCAAATTGTTTTAAAAATATATTTAAATCAGGTGTGCATAGATATGTTTTTCAAACCACCAACCTCTAGTGGCATCCAGGGGGAAAATGTGAATTTCGAGAATCTGGGGGTGGAAAATAGAATCATAGCATCTTTGGGAGAGGTTCTTTAAGTTCAGTGAGACCCGTTTGCCATCTGAATACCGTGGCTTGAAGTACCCCATAAAAAAACGAAATTCTGGACGTAATTACTACACCATCCTACTTGCAAACGGGTAAGTTAAAGGTTTTCTCGCCTTGTGAGAAAATCACAAGTTCTTTTTGAAAAACTTAGTTTATTGAAAGATAAAAAGACACAAGGAGAAACAAAAAAGGTGTTTCAAGCCACTCTTAAGTATCAATTAGTAATTAAAATATAGCAAATCTGAAATGATAAATAATTAAAAGACCAATTACATATTGTGATTTGTTTCTATTTTTTAGCTTTATTTTTGAGGTGTAATTTATATACAGTAAGATTCACAAATCTTACATGTACAGCTCAATGAATTTTTATTATGTATACACCCCCGTAACCACTCAGTGCACAGTAAGGAGCAGTCCCATCGTCCCTGCATGTATTTTTAATTTTACTGAACAGGTCTAGACACCTGGTAATTCTATATTTGAAATTTAGGCCAACTAATTATTAAATTATGTTTGAAGGTCTCCAGGACTCATTGTGCCCCGATAAATATTTTAAGTATAAGGTGCCTAAACCATATCAATATATATGCCATCTATTTGTATGTGTATATATATTCTTAGTTATTTTACAGTTTAAATTTATTTATTTATTTTTATTTTTGGCTGCATTGGGTCTTCGTTGCTGCGCGCGGGCTTTCTCTAATTGTGGCGAGCAGGGGCTACTCTTTGTTGTGTTACGCAGGCTTCTCGTTTCGGTGGCTTCTCTTGTTGAGGAGCACGGGCTCTAAGTGCGTGGGCTTCAGTAGTTGTGGCTCTTGGGCTCTAGAGCGCAGGCTCAGTAGTTTTGGCGCGCGGGCTTAGTTGCTACGCGGCATGTGGGCTCTTCCCAGACCAGGGCTCAAACCCGTGTCCCCTGCATTGGCAGGCGGATTCTTAACCACTGTACCACCAGGGAAGTCCTATTTTACAGTTTATAGTTAGCATATTTTTTGTGTCATCCTAGCGGGCAGATACATCAATCCTTAGTCAAAGGAAAAAGGCTGTCATCTGCCTGCTTGCTTTTTTTTTTTTATATTAACAGGCCAAAAAAAAGAAAAAAGAAAGAAAGGAATTCTAGATGAAGATTCTGTTTGCAATTATGTAGTAAGAGATAATTACTCATTAACTTGAGAATGCCTTTATCATACTTGATCATACTGTCATTTTATGACTATATTGAAGGTAATGCAGACAATATTCTCTTCTCTGGAAACAACTTGAAATTAACACTAAAAGAACCGGGAAGTTTAGTTCAAACAAGAAATCAAATTATTTCCAATGGAAAGTCCAAAGGAGTAGAAATATAAAAACCAAACCTTTGACTCTAACACACTTTTCTGTGGACTTTAGTTTTCTCATATAAAAGATGAGGAAATTAGAAAATCTGTAACATTCCATGAACCTATGGCAAATTTGGAAACTGTAAAGACAATTCCTTTTTTTTTTTTTTGGCCGTGCCATGGGGCTTGTAGGATCTTAGTTCCCCGATCAGGGATTGAACCCAGGCCCCCTGGCAGTGAAATCACGGAGTGCTAACCACTGGACCACCAGGGAATTCCCAACAATTCCTTTTAGAATTGTGGAGTTCAGCACATGGAACCATCCTGCCATGGTTCTGGATAAAGACTTGATTTCCCTTAATGTCATTATCTTCATCTGTGAAGGACATTCAGGTTTTTAAAAATTTTTATTTTATATTGGAGTATAGTTGGTTAACAATATTGTGTTACTTTCAGGTATACAGCAAAGTGATTCAGTTATACATACACATGTTTTTATTCTTTTTCAAATTCTTTTCCCATTTAGCTTATTCCAGAGTACTGAGCAGAGTTCCCTGTGCTATACAGTAGGTCCTTGTTGGTGACACTCAGATATTTAATTGGTATTTCTCCCTTTCATTAGGGCGTGAGATCTTTGAGCAGAGAAAGTGTTTCCTTCATTATTCCCTGCTCCTCCAAACTGCTCAGAAAGGCCAGTCAATCAGGTTGCTAAAAGAAAAAAGTTAGGGGCATTTGTATGTATGTCATAGAGTCCAGTGGAGCCAACGCCCTCCTCTACCAGAATGAAGAAGCAGGTGTCACCTGATGAAGCACGGCATCTATGGTTTCCATATCTACTCACATTCTTGCTTTTCCTCTGCATCCCTTTTCACTCCACCCTAGACCTAAACCAGTCTCGCTCCTTGTAGAGCAAAAGTATGTAGGAAGCCGGTGAAAAACAGATTACAAAGTATATGTAATACTTACATTTTTCCATGTCCTCAAGGACCAAAAAGTCCCAAAGGCACAGAACAAACCCATAATAAATATTATTTATACTTACTAAATGATATATATCTTTGTTCAAACCAATGAACAATATTATAAGTTGCAGAACTTTTCAGACAACACCTGTGATTAATAACTAGTATTAACAGCACAGGGAATATAGTCAATAATACTGTAATAACTTTGTATGGTGACAGATGGTAACTAGACTTATCCTGGGGATCATTTTGCAATGTATAAAATGATCAGATCACTATGTGGTACACCTAAACTAATATAATATTGTAAGTCAATTATACTTCAATTTTAAAAATAAATAAAAGTTAAAATAAAAGGAATATTTGGAACACACAAAACCCTAGCTTTAGGCACTCAGGAAAGCGCCATAATCCATTATAGCTTTTTGACAGTAACTCAAAGACCACAAAATTTTGGAGGTCAAAAACTTTACACCTCTAGGTTTCAGAGCAGCTTAAAGAATAACCTGCAGGTCCAGGCTTTCCCTGACCAAGCAGATCTGTTTTCTTCTGTGATAGGGACTAGTCAGAACCTTCTCCCGATGCTGTAGCTAGAGTCAAGAGCACCAAGACAAGCAGACTCATTTCTTTTTCTGACTGCTCTACTCACTAGCTGTGTGACTGTGGAAGCCCTCTTAATCACTCTGTACCTCAGTTTTCTCACCTTCAAAATTAGAACAGAAGTAGCATCCTGCTCAAAGAATGGTTTGAATATTCAGTGAAGTCATAGCAGATGGAAAATATTGAGAAAAACGTCTGGCATATAGTAAGCACTAAATAAATGTTAACCATTGGTGGTGGTGATAGTGGTGGTGTTGGTGGTAATTAGTGTTTGGAGAGGGGTCAAGAGATGTTGGGGAGAAAGGAGAGGAAGCACACTGGCACATTCTGGAACAATTCAAACAGCCAAATTCAAGCCCCCTTCCCACTCGCACCCAAAGCTTACAATGGAACCAATCCACACACTTCTTTGAGTGAGACCGTCTTTGCTGCAAATTGCCTACAGGAGTATTCATAGAGTATTGGTTGGCTCAGGTTCTGCCAGTGTTGAAAGCCATCAGAGGCGTTTACTTCATGCTTAAGGAACGTTATGGAAGAAGACCAAATGGTTCCTGGAGTTAGCCAGCGTGTCTGGTAAAGACAGGAGAGCCCCATAGCCTCTGCCCCATCTTTTGCTTCCTGTAATCTTTTGGCTTAGATATGCTACAGAGAGCAGGAAAAGCCAGGAACCAGAGAGCATCAGTGATCCGGATTTGCCCATTAGATTTGACAACATAGTTGACCTGCCAATCAGCATAGTTGATTCATTGTCATTTGCCAAGGTTAATTTCAGCAGCCAGGTTTCTTAGTCCCTGAAAAGTCATCTTCATTCTTTTGGGGTTTTTTTTCAGTTTTATTGAGGTATAATTGACAAACAAAAGGTCATCCCCATTCTTAATTGCACAAATTTCACAGAAGCTCTGTTTGAAGAGGTTTGCTTCAGTCCTTAAAGACTTACAGGGAGAAATTACCAAAAACTTGCTGAGTGAATACAGTATATGAGATTGTCTATTAATAACTCCACTCTGTAAATCTGTCTAGATTTGTGTGCAGTTTTTAAAAAAATACAGTCCTTTAAGCTTTTAACTGTGCCAATGTGATGAAATGAAGAGATTTAGCCATGTAAATCAACCAATTAAATATTAGTTGAGCACCTATATACCTAATTCTGTCCTTGACCAGAGACTTTAGGTCAGCAGTGCCCAACAGAAATACAATGCAAGACACATATATAATTTAAAATTTTCTAGTACCTACATTTTAAAAAGTAAAAAGAAACAGGTGAGATTAATTTGGCAATATGTTATTTAACCCAATATACCTAAAATATCATTTTAACATGTAATCAATGTTTTAAAAGTATTAATAAGGTATTTTGCATTTTTTGTACTGACTCTTAAAAATCCAGTGTGATTTTTATATTTACCCACATCCCAATTCAGATTGACCACAATTCAAGGGCTCGATCACCACGTGTGGCTAGTGGCTACCATATCAGACAGCACAGCCTTAGAGTATAAAAATCTATCTCTTGAAATAGCTTATGATTTAGCTTGAAATAATAGCAACAATTTATTGAACATATACTCCATGCCAGACACTATGCTAAGTACTTTACTATGTAATCTTATTTAATCGTTTCAATACCTTGTGATGTGGTTATTTTTAATCCTCATTTTACAGGTGAGAAGACTACAGCTTAAAAGATCCCAGATTCCCATACCAGTAATGGACAGAGGCAGGATTTGGCCCCAATCTATATGTCTTTATCAAATAGCATTTAAGAACAAATGAGTATGTTAAGATCCAAATGCAGAATCTAACCCAAAAGACTCAGTAGAATTTACTTAAATATTAAGCAAACAGATATTTTATATTCTAAAATACTTTACTTGAGTTAAAAAGACAGTGGATTTTATTTTTACCTTAGTACATTATAGTTTTTCTTATTCATTTTACTGTTTAAGGTATAGAGGGACCTTTCTCTGGATACGATGGATAATTTAAGATGGCATAGCATCACACAACATTGTAAATCAACTATACTTCGATTTAAAAAAAAGGTGGGCTAGCATCTGTATGTGTCCTGTAACATTTGTTTATTCATTCATTTAATCAATTATGTGTGAGCTATGTATGAGACAGTAAATTAGATATTATTTATAATCAGTTTTTATTCTATCTTATCCTTCAAGTAAACTGTACATCATTATTTTGAAGTTTCAAAATATTTTAAATGCCTGTCTTTATTCGTCCAACAGAGCTTTGAGATGCTGATATTTATTCATACTATAAATAATATTACTGGTATTTTATTGTATGCAAGATATCTAGGGGGATACGGAGATGAATAAGATGAAAAGTTTACAATCCAGTATGGAAAATAAGGCACAAACATAAATAACCATGAGAGAAGGCACATGTGTTCTAGGTGTGGTACAAGGTACCATATGCATTAAAAATGGCAGATTTTTATGCGTATGTTTGTGAAGCACCTTGGGGTACAAGCTGCAGACATAAGTTTGCACAGGAGTGATGAGGGGAAGCTAAAGAAAGGGGGTAGTATTTGATTTGAGGATCAAAAGGTGGGCAATATTTCCTCTAGGGAAATGTGACAGCAGTGACATTCTAAGCAAAATGTAAAGGCAACAATGACCAACTCCTTGGGAGAGACTGAGGTGGCTGGAATGAAGGGTCAGTGGGACAGGTGGGTAGGACTGGAAGCAATCAGGTGTATCGAGCCTGACTGTAGAAGACACTCACCAGCAGAGTAAGAAGACTGTGCTGGAGTTAGTAGGCAAAAGGGAGCCATGGATGGCTTTTGAGCAAAGGAGAGACAATATTAAAGTCATGCATCAGGAAGATTAATCTAGACAGAGGATGTGTAGAAATGATGATTTTAATCAGATAAAAAGAAAGGAGGCCTGGAAAGCATACTCAAAGAAGGGACAGAAAGAAGAGGATGAGAGTGAGACATTCCAGAGTAAAAATGGACAGATCTAAAAGCTATTTGGATGGAAGTGGGAATGAGGGGGAGAGAGAGAGAGAAATTACATATATGTAGAATAAATACATTCTCACACACAGGCCTCACACATAGTGCCTCAAGGGCTTACAAAAAGCATACAGTTGCTAATGATCTTTATTTAGAATGAATAATTATTTTGCAGTTAAGACACAGAAAAACAAACTTAAGAGACAAGCAGGTATCCTTAAAACACCAGTAGTCAGGAGAGGAATACAACTCTGACATTTAGTTCCACAACTTTTTCTAGGACAGTATGGAAAAGGAAGGAAATTTCTGTTTTGTTGAATTTTAAAACAAGGTATATATAAACTATACCTCAGTAAAGTGAAATATATATAAATTATGCCTCAAGCAAGTTTATTCTAAAAATCTAAGCAAAGAAAATAAATCATAAAAGCACCATGACTGCGTGTGGTCAGCTAGTGGGCAGGAGAAGGGCCGGTGCTCTTTGAAGCAAGCTGAGTATTAATTTTAATTGGCTCCATGCCATTTGCCTAAAAACCCACAGTTCCAGTCCACAGCATTTACAATCAGTTTGATAGACCAGAGGCCAGGGTTTGGAAAGACTGAATCTCATTGCATCCTCTACTCACTGAACATTCAACAACATAGGAGCAGAATTTGAAAGATGTTTGTGAAGCACCCTGGTATACAAGCTTCAAAAATGGTTGTACTGATCACTCATCTGCCCTTTACAGAAATATACTAAGGTCGCCTCCTCCATGCCCCATCCCCCAGCTCATACCCACAGTTCACTTCCAGTACCTTCCTACATTCTTCTAGCTCAGTTGTGGGAATCTTTAGATAAAAAGAAATAACAAGCGTTAGTTATCCTTTTTCCAGCCCTGCGCTATTCTGTTGGTTTTAGGAGTGTAGAAAAACCGTTAACACTCTAATTTTATATGTTAAGTGCTACAATGCTCAAAACAAAAATCTCTGAGAAGGTGAGAGGTTTAGTGTTTACTTCTTTCCCAAGCCTTTCACTGGATTCTTTGATAAGCCTCCAAAAAATATCTCTGATCTGAAACCAAACCCAGATGGATATTTTTCCTGGCCTGTGTTCATCTGGTTAGCCACCTGTTTCTCTCTGTGCGAATACAGGAAGGGGATATGAGAAAATGGAAGGTGTTGGCTTGGAGCCCTAGAGGTCTGGGGAAGGTGGCTTTTAAAATAATTATCCTTTATTCACTGCCGTGTTCCAATGCCACCTTCATTAATGGAAATGCAAAGTGTGCCAACAATGTTCATTAAAAATAAATGAATATCAGGGTGTATGCTAGAATTGCAGAGCAGGAAGTCACCTTAGAGGTCATTTAGTCTAAAGCCTCATTTTATAATCTAGACAACTGAAGTCCAAAGAAATCCAGTTAGATTCCAAAATCAATATATTTAAAGTAGAGATTTTTTTAAAAGGTAAAGAAATACTCAGGAGACAACAAGACCCTGAAGGAAAGGTAGATTTGAGCAAATCAAACATTTAGAATTGAACAGTATAGTTATTGAAAGAATAAATCAAGACTGGTTAAAAGAAGAGACACATTGAAAAGAGAAATAGTAAACTAGAACACGGAGCTAAGGAAATTGCCATATGCAGCAAAATGGGGAAAATGAAAAATATAGAGAGAAGTTAAGGGAAATGAATGATAGAAGGAAAAGGTTCAAATATATCTCGTGGGGATTTCAGATGGAGAAGAACAAAGGAAATAACAGCTAAAATTTTTCCAATATTGATCAAAGAATCCTCAGGTTAAAAAATCACAATGAATCCTAAGCAAGGAATATTAAATTAAACCTTCACTTAGACACACTGTAATGAAACCCAGAAACATGGGGAAAATATTAAAAGCAATCCCAAAGAAAAGAGGAATATTTTAGACTGACAGCAGATTTCTCAACTTTAATAACAAAGGCCAGAACAAAGGCCAACTTTAATAACAAAGGCCAGAAACAATGGAATAATATTTTCAAAGGTCCAAAAACAAAAAACAAAAAACCTGACAACCTAGAATTCTATACCTTGTTAAACTATTTTTTTAAATTTATTTATTTATTATTTATTTATTTTTGGCTGCATTGTGTCTTTGTTGCTGCATGCGGGCTTTTCTCTAGTTGCAGCAAGCAGGGGCTACTCTTTGTTGCGGTGCACAGGCTTCTAATTGTGGTGGCTTCTCTTGTTGTGGAGCACAGGCTCTAAGTGCGCAGGCTTCAGTAGTTGTGGCACGTGGGCTCAGTAGTTGTGGCTCGCGGGCTCTAGAGCTCAGGCTCAGTAGTTATGGCGCACGGGCTTAGTTGCTCCGCGGCATGTGGGATCTTCCCAGACCAGGGCTCGAACCCATGACTGCATTGGCAGGCGGATTCTTTTTTTTTTTTTTTTTTTAAATTTTATTTATTTATTTATTTATGGCTGTGTTGGGTCTTCATTTCTGTGCAAGGGCTTTCTCTAGTTGCGGCAAGTGGGGGCCACTCTTCATCGCGGTGCGCGGGCCTCTCACCATCACGGCCTCTCTTGTTGTGGAGCACAGGTTCCAGATGCGCAGGCTCAGTAATTGTGGCTCACGGGCTTAGTTGCTCCGCAGCATGTGGGATCTTCCCAGACTAGGGCTCGAACCCGTGTCCCCTGCATTGACAGGCAGATTCTCAACCACTGCGCCACCAGGGAAGCCCTGGCAGGCGGATTCTTAACCACTGTGCCACCAGGGAAGTCCCTATACCTTGTTAAACTATTAACAAAGAGGCAAAATACTTTCAGAATAACACTCTGGGCCCTTGTTGAATGGACTCTGTATTTGTCTGCTAGGACTGCCATGGCAAAATACCACTGGCTGGATGGCTTAAACAACAGAAATTTATTCTCACAGTTCTGGAGCCCGGAAGTCCCAGATCAAGATCTGGAAGGGTTTGCTTTCTGGTGAGAGCTCTATTCCTGGCTTGCACATGTCCACCTTTTTGCTGAGTCCTCACATAGCCTTTCCTTTGAGCATGTGCAGAGAGAGAAAGAGCTCTGTGTCTTACACTTCTCATAAGGCCACAAGTCCTAGTGGATTAGGGCCTCACCCATATGACCTCATTTAACCATAATTATCTCCGAAAGAACCTATCTCTAAATACAGTCAAATTGGGGACAAGGGCTTCAACATATGAATTTTGGAGGGACACAATTCAGCCCACAGCCAACTCCCAAAGGATACATTTCAGGAAGAAAGAAATTGAATACAGAAGTAAGGAATGGGTTGCAAAAACAACGGTGAGCGAAGAAACTGGTAAACATAAAAGTAAATCTAAAGAAGTATTGACTCTAAAAAGCAATAAGGGTACAAATGAACTTATCTACAAAATAGAAATAGAGTTGCAGATGTAGAAAACAAACTTATGGTTACCAGGGGTTATTAGGGAGAGGGATAAATTGGGATATTGGGATTGACATATACACACTACTATATATAAAATAGATAACTAATAAGGACCGACTGTATAGCACAGGGAACTCTACTCAATACTCTGTAATGGCCTATATGGGAAAAGAATCTAAAAAGAGTGGGTATATGTATATGTATAACTGGTTCACTTTGCTGTACACCTGAAACTAACA
Source organism: Balaenoptera acutorostrata (assembly GCF_949987535.1). Taxonomy (NCBI): domain Eukaryota; kingdom Metazoa; phylum Chordata; class Mammalia; order Artiodactyla; family Balaenopteridae; genus Balaenoptera; species Balaenoptera acutorostrata. Next base: position 82,033,914 of record NC_080073.1, read on the forward strand.
CAACATTGTAAATCAACTATACTCCAATAAAAATTTTAAAAATAAATACATTAAAAAAAATAAAAAGCAATACTGATAATAATGACTAATTTGGAGGGGGGCAGAAACTAGATGGAAATAACTAGCATTGTCCAATAGGACCTTCTACAATGATGTAAATATTCTATATCTGCTCAGTTCAATATGGTAACCATTAGCCACTTGTGGCTACTGAGCACTTAAAATGTGGCTGTGTAACCAAGGAACTGAATTGTTAACTTTACTTAACACCAATTAATTTAAATTTAAGTAGCCACATGTAGCTAGTGGTTACCGTGTTACACAGCGCAACTTTAGGTATAGTAACATGGCAAATTGCTAGAGCTGATCAAAGTTAAATATTTTAAGGTCTTTATTTATTTGGAAGGAGAATGACATTTTGAAGGCAGTTAGGCTAAAAATTTAAGGGTAAAGACTAGAAAAATTGAAATAAAATTTATCATTGCCAAAGCAATAAAAGGAAAAGAGGAATAAAGAAAACACTGTTGATACACAGAAAACAGGAAAAGAGGTGGGGAAAAAAATCAAAGAAAAGCTGGGTAAATAGAAAGCATAAGAACTATTATAGAATAAATAAGAAATGAAGTGGTTTATTCTTATAATGGAATACAGAAGTTTAATCAAGAGAATTCCGAGTGAAAAAATCAGGTACCAAAAGATATGTACAGTACCTTTTATATAAATGATCTCCTGGCCTCTCATTTAGGCCCTCCAAGCCTTTCCCTCTTGCTTCACTGCCTTCATGGGTCCTCTTTGAGATGTTCAAAAATTGAAATCTTGGGGACTTCCCTGGCGGTCAGGGTTAGGACTCCGCGCTTCCACTGCAGGGGGCTCTGTCCGATCCCTGGTCAGGGAACTAAGATCCCGCATGCCGCGAGGCATGGCAAAAAAAAAAGTTGAAACCTTGAAGCCTTTTCTTCCTCCAGCCCTAAGCTGGGACACTCAGACTAACTTCTGGGGGAGCTTTGTCAGGAAAACAAGGGAGACAGACTAAGGACAATGTCTGGAAATGGGAACTTTCTGGGGGGCCCCAGAAGCACCACAGAATCCTGCACCTGACTTGTCTTATTGTGGCTAGCAGAAAAGGATGTGGCAGTTCCTGACACCTAGGGT